>NC_082386.1:21750691-21763182 GCF_031168955.1 Gadus macrocephalus | reverse complement strand
GAGAGAGAAAAAAATAGACTGAGACAGAAGGGAAGAGAATAAACATTTGTGTGTGTGTGTGTGTGTGTGTGTGTGTGTGTGTGTGTGTGTGTGTGTGTGTGTGTGTGTGTGTGTGTGTGTGTGTGTGTGTGTGTGTGTGTGTGTGTGTGTGTGTGTGTGTGTGTGTGTGTGTGTGTGTGTTTGAGGGGTGTATCAGGGAGTCAGCAATGGGCAATGACAATATTCAATGTTTATCAGCGCAGTTCAGAAACAAATGCTCTGTTATCAATCACATGAGAGGGCCGCTACCGGATGGTTTGTGCTGTGAATTATTTTAGTATACCGTTAGTATATAGTTATATACTCTATTACTATATACTACAATTATATAGTACTATAGTCTAGAACGGTACCAGTTGAGTAATAACAGTAGAGTGTGTCGTTTGGAATTCGGCCATGCAGGTCAACATCTTTCATACAAAACCGAATGTGCATTTTGAAACAGTGTTTTCATTATCCAAAGAGTCCCATAAGTCTTGTGACAGGATGCGTATTACTTTAGTAGAAGTGGAGCATGCTGACCATCAGAGACCTGATGCCTAATCGCTTTAATCCCTTAAGGAGATCAAATCCACAATCAAATTGTTATTGGAAAGCATGTTCCAGACAGATGTAGGACGTGTGTGTGTGTCTCTGATCCCGAAGGAGAACATTGCAACAACCATCATCGTGAAAGTTGACTCCTCACGTAGGCCCATTCAACGTGTTCATACTTGGTCATTCATTTGTCTCAGGAGAAGTTGCATGGAAAGATATCATTTAGGTAATATGCGCAGAAAGAGCAGAAATGGTCGTAGTGAAGAAAACATTTCCGAGACTCAAATTCTGCGCTTCCGTCTGTGTGTTTCCATGTGAGGCCTCCTGCTCTGGATTAGCCACAGCCTAGTCACCAATCATCACTCAATGGGAAGAAATCAGCACTCTCACAGCAGCTGTGAAAACCGATCCTCTATGGACGACGTCCGCGCCGTACGAGGGCGCCGTCAGACCCTGGCTGGCCGTCGGTGAAGCGATCAGGGTTCCAACACGTCCCGCCTGTTGCATTCACTCACATCATCTCATGTCCACAAAGGTACGAGCACACTTTGGGCCTCAAAAGCAAAGCCACACAAAGCGCAACCCAACCTTCGCCCCTTCCTCTTTCAATTAAGGGTGTCTTTAATTACCCGCTTAATCCGAGCCCCTCACTGTGGCACCGGCACGAGGAAACACTCCGCCAAACCAATAAGTATAAACACATTAGAGTAGCGAACACAGGAACACAAAACAGCAAACATTAAAGAGAGCAAACAAAGCAACGCACAAAAACAGCAACACACCCCGTGGCTCCAAAACACTCACATAGCAAGCGGCGCTTTTCATAGAGGTAGTAAACGAGAGATTGTGAAAAGGCTGTACCTTTGCTTTTAGCTAGAAGAGCGGCAGGTAGGAGAGAGAAGAAGAGACGTCCACGGAAGAGAAGGGGAGGCAGGGGAAAAGACATAGTGTCAGTGTGCTGAACGCAAAGCAACACCAATGTATAGGAATACATATTGTAGTTTGTACATGAATGCACAATTGCAGCATGCAGTGCAACTCTAACACATACAACCACCACATTTCAAAACAGTATCACGGCACACAACGGAAGCCCCTAGAGGCTTATCTAGGTTTATCTCGTTTGAATGACAACTTATTATCTCCTGCAAAACCACTTATCTCATTTGAACGAGATTAAAGACTCCTGAAATTCGGTTTTGTCCTATTGCCTAGGGGGGCTTCTGTATCAAACAAAAGATGGTGCAAAATGATATAACAATATTTTAAAAAAGAAAAAGAAAGCAGTATTGTTGGCACAACAAAATATGTTTTTAAAACCACGTCTTCAATGTTGTCATTAACAGTGGAATAACCAAACCAACCTCATCATGGAGGTACAGATGGACACAGAGGCATGCGTTCTCTGTGCACATCACTACTCAGAACACACAACGCATCGACAGACTAAACTGCATGCATTGTCTTGGGGAGAAGGCGAAGGGAGAGAGAGTTCAAGAGGCATACCTTGTTCGGCTATCATATGCGCGAGGCCTTGAGGGAGAAGGAGGGAGGGCGGGGAAAGAAGGACAGAAGAGAGAGAGCACTTCAGAAACCCAAAGATATACCAATACTCTCTGGTATTGAGGTGACCCATCTTTTCCCAGGGGGGTTAGGAAAGGATGGCACCGGAGAACACACTGACAGGTTACAAAGCTTTGCCGCCGTGGCCCCCGTGGCGGAAAGCTTCACCAGGAAAAAATAATACACTCTTCTTGGGTGTTAGGGGGCATCCACATTTTCCAGGACCCTACGTGCCACTTACTTAGGTAACTTACTCACTTACATTTACCAAAGTTAAATTAATCTTCTAAGCCAGTCTGCAAGGGTGGGCTAACATAAAGGGCCAATGCAAGGTAAATTTTTTTTTTTGATTTCTTATAACAAGAATCAAGTCCTACAGTGTTTTTATAGTTTGTAGTTTGATCACAGTAAGCTGTGCACAATAAGCGAAACCACAGCAGATCCTAATGGATTCCCCTACCATCTTGGTGCTGGTAGAGCTCCAAATATACAAGATATATAGTCCGATGTTTGTGAAACAGTCGGTAGTCTACGGATATATCAATACATACTGGGACACCAACATTTAGGGGATCCGACCAGCCTTGACTTTGTCTTTAATTTAGTAATATAAAAGAGAATAAAAGCTATCAGAACTCATGGTCCCCATGCTAATCTTTATGGGAGCAGAGATTCTACTGACTGAAGAGGCAGATGCTGCAGCAGTGGAGCACAGTGTGAAGAGAAGAGGACATGTTGGTTCCTCACATTCAACTTACCTGGCATTTTGTTGTTGACCCCTGGAAAGGATGAAGGCGAGACAGCAAGGATAGGAAAACAAAAAGAGGAGAACGCATTAGAAAACACTCTTGTCACTTGCATGTTGGAGGCATCATGCAACAATAGAACGCGCTCTGTATTCATGCAGAGGGCCGGCGTGGGGCTCGACCATGTGACACTACGGGCTGCGGATAGTTTGTCTGAGTACAACTCAATCCGAACCGAGGAAGAGGAGGGGAGGGGCAGAGAGGGAGATGGAGAGAGGAAGATCCTCCACCTCAAGCTCCAAGGAGTTCCCTGTGGGAGAAAATACATTTTGCAAAAATGTGCACACATACAGTTTCTGTCCATAGCGCCTGCAAACACTGATTCCTCTCATGCACACACGCACATAGACTCATAAACACAATGGCATTATCGTCCAGTTGGTAACATCTGCATCCCAACACAGGTCAAAGCCAACAGGAGGGAGGGAAGGGAGTCGGTCTTCCATGCAGATAGTAGAACTCAGAGCTATGCTAAACCAATGTGCAATAGGTGATCAATCAATTATTAATATAATACATGTTATTACGTTTTAAATGGATAGGCCGACAGGTCAGACAAGGTCTGAAGTCTTTCAGAATTACATTACATGTTTTAATGTTTTCGGTTGTTGTTTGAAGTTGTTTGGTCAAAAAATTATCTTGGGGTCCTTGCTACCCTTCCCCGACAAAGCATTTAGCATATTAGCTCATGTTGTCTTTGAATCCACACAGATGATAACAGTTGGCCGCTCGGGTTAGATCGCATGCGGCTGACAGCGGACGGGAAAATGAAGTTTAAGCTAATTGAGTTGTGATCCATTAAATGTTCATTGCGGGCGGGAAATTGGGCACGTATTGGGTATTAACGTGAGCTCAAGCAGATGGCAGTCAATCGGATATGCATTAGCTATTAATTCAGTTTTGACGAGCACTTGTGTCCGATGTCCCTCTAACATGGAACGAGTCTGTGACACGGCCGTAGGGGGGAGTGAGTAGATCACGGGCTTGTGTATGTGTGGGTGTTTGTGTGTTTGTAATTGCCGATTGACACACACACACACACGCACACATGCCAACACACACTTAATCTCCTCTAATCTCTTCTGCGAGCGGGGGGGTCGTCTTGCGTTTGAGTGTCAAGTTGAAACGCGACGGAAATCTAAAATAAATCAACTGCCTCACGCAGTTCCCAAGGGCCCGAGGTTTAGGGGATCTGTCAGTCTGCTCGGGTGGACATAAGGACGGGGCTGTGGCTACGAGGGGGGGGCTGGGGGGCCAGATTGGCAGGGGGCGGGGGGTCCGAGGCCGGCATGTGTTTGTGTTTGCAGTGCGGGTGTGTCCCAGCCCTGCAGTAGACGGGGCCAACAGGGACAGCCTTCCACTGAGGGATCCACGGCGGTTAAGATGCATCCCTGACGGAGGTGGGACTTTAAGAGCAGCTGACGGTGTTCCGGATGCTGTCATCACGCGTGTCTTCACACGGTCACGACTGAGTGCTGTTATGGCGCCTCGTATACTCAGAGACACTACAGAGATCCTAGTAGGAGCACAGGCCCCTAGGGGCCCTCACCACGGCCCTACGACCAGGGGCCTCTAGGGGCCCTACGACCAGGGGCCTCTAGGGGCCCTCACCACGGCCCTACGACCAGGGGCCTCTAGGGGCCCTACGACCAGGGGCCTCTAGGGGCCCTCACCACGGCCCTACGACCAGGGGCCTCTAGGGGCCCTACGACCAGGGGCCTCTAGGAGCCCTCACCACGGCCCTACGACCAGGGGCCTCTAGGGGCCCTACGACCAGGGGCCTCTAGGGGCCCTACGACCAGGGCCCTACGACCAGGGGCCTCTAGGGGCCCTCACCACGGCCCTACGACCAGGGGCCTCTAGGGGCCCTACGACCAGGGGCCTCTAGGGGCCCTCACCACGGCCCTACGACCAGGGGCCTCTAGGGGCCCTCACCACGGCCCTACGACCAGGGGCCTCTAGGGGCCCTACGACCAGGGGCCTCTAGGGGCCCTACGACCAGGGGCCTCTAGGGGCCCTCACCACGGCCCTACGACCAGGGGCCTCTAGGGGCCCTACGACCAGGGGCCTCTAGGGGCCCTACGACCAGGGCCCTCCACTCTAGTGTAAATAAACAAACACACGGCCCGATCTAGACGGTCTAGACTAGAGTGTGTGTGTGTTTCTCTGGGAAAACTCCCCCCAACGGATCAATAGGGGGTCCCCCCCCCCACTGGGAGGGGCGTGCAGGACGGGGCCGGTATGTCTGCCAGGGGACAGTATATGTGCAGTGGATTACTCACTTAAAGGGGTCCTTTAAGGGGACGTAGGGCGACCGCCGCGCAGAGAGCAGGGGAGAGATTTCCGCGGTTAATGTAATCGATTGCATTCTGTTGATGCAATCGGGGTGAAAGGTGAACCTGTGTGCGCTGTGGACACGCTAACCCTAGCTTCACGCCGCGACACATGGAGTCATTAACGCTTTGGTTATTATCATCATCATTATTCACAAAGGTCAACTCAGAGCTGGGAAAGATTACAAAACCCATTTTTAGCGGCAGAGGATTTAAAAAATAGGATTTAAAATCTTATGGGTTCGTTTGTTTGTGTTTGGATGTTTAGAAGGTTGCGGCTCAATGACGGGACATGATGCATATCATTTAATGTTTTTTTATATTTCTATGTTAACATCTCTGTTTGTAATCCCGGCACCGTAGAATACCAAGGTGTCCCTCCATGAGTCTCCAGACCTTAATGAAGAACACAGGAAGTGAGAATAATGACCAGAGGTCGCCCCAGTGACCGTAATCCTCCTGAACGGTTGCTGTCCAAAGCGCAGGGCTCTCACGGGGTGGGCCTGCTCGCGCCCTGGTTGCCGTGGCGATGAGGCCAAAGGAGGAGCAGTGTGGGTTTGCTGTGGTGGTGGAGGACGGGTGGAGCCAGACACCGGCCACGGGTGGAGCCAGCTGGCTGACACCGGCCACCGTGATACGGGTCAACCGGCGGCCTGGTGGAGCGATGGCTGCAGCCAACTGCACTCTGCTCCACCTAGCTCTCCACCCCTCCGACCAGCCCTCCACCCCTCCACTCTGCCCCACCCCTCCACAGAGCTCCACCCCCCTCCAGAGCTCCACCCACGAGGGCGCTACAGCAGAGCGCTGGGCGCTAGGCTGGCCGTCCGAACACGGCTAGCTACCAGACGGTTAGCTAACAGAAAGTTAGCTGGCCATGGTCAGCTAACCTTCTGTTAGCTAACCTTCTGTTAGCTACCAGACGGTTAGCTAACAGAAGGTTAGCTAACCTTCTGTTAGCTAACAGAAGGTTAGCTGGCCATGGTCAGACGGGAGCTGGCTCGTCACCTCAAACCCATTTAAACATTAAGGTTAAGGAACGAAGGCCGTTGTCTGGGAGTCAATGTGGAGATTACTGACTGTCCGCTACACCCAGGGTACTGGGGCTTCGACTCCTCGACTCCAGAGGAAACATCGTCAACCCCAAGCTGAAGGCTCGGGGGGGGGGGGGGGTGATAGTGGAACAAGTGCAGTAATGTACGCATTTTAAGAACTGACCAATGGAAAGCACCAACACAACAAGGTCAGAGCTGGTGTCTGCAGGGCCTCAACGAGGAGCTACGTTTTTAGTTTCTATTTTTAAATCCACTTTAGTCAAACTTGTAGAGGCCATGGTGGATTTATTCCCTGGGTAAGTGGGCCTGCTTGAGGAGTTGAATACACAAATGGATTGTCATTTAAATGTTGTGCACTGACCGTGTGAGCAGCAAGAGGTACAACCCATCTCAACACACTGATCCATTGATGCCGGGTCAGAGCCTTGCATCGCATCGTGTGAGCCTGAGGTGTGTTAACCAATGCTTTATCATCTTGGTGGTCAGGTGAGTGTGCAGTGAATCCTGCCCGGACTCGTCCTCGGTTTGTCCCCAGGGAGGGGAGTCCTAATCCGGGTTAGTTTTACCAAGGGTCCCCTGCGTTTAGGTAATCCATTCTACTTATCAAAAGAAGGCAACGATGGTGGTTCCCCCTCTACTGTTGACTTAATTAATCATTGATTAAAGGAGAGCAAGAGTTCACAATCTTGTTCGCCCTGATCTAAATGAGATGCTGATTAACTGGCTGAGATGCGGACCCAGCCGGGCCTGGCCGCCCTCAGCGCGCTGCTCTCTCTGGAGCTACACGCGGCCCTTTAGCATGTTGAGCATCATGGGAAGCTCATCAGTGGCTAGCACTGAGTCACACTTAAAAGACCAATCCTTTACTATGTTGACATGTGCCTACATTATTAGAAACTGTTGTATAAGTATATATATTATATATAATTCAGTATATTGTGCTGTTTTTTTAAAGAGATTTTCCTGATATTTTAAATGATGAATGGTGAAGACAGACAATTTAGATGTTTCATATCCAGAGATTATAGAACCATTATTGCTTATCTTAACATTTTAATAACTACGTAGCTAATAATTGATATAGTACGTCAGATATGTTTAATGTATGCAATTTTAACACTTATCTTTAACCTCTAAAAATTAATTGCATTGTAGATTGACAAAAAGTACCCCATCCATCCCTTATCACAATAGATCCAACATACACTTTTTGGAAATCCTCACTATTATGGTATTTTAATGTGAAATGCAGACGGTTCTTTCTTGAAGCAATACTCCTCCATCGACTTATTAGTCCACATTCAACTGACACATAGAGCATGCTTCAACCGAAACGTAACCAATATTTTTTATATTTTGACTTTGTGCACACTTATTGTCTCCGTCAGTCTACTCCCTAAAGCAACGCATTTCATTATAGCCCCAACATTTAAGATATAATATGGAAGACGTAGGCCTACACCATGACTATCCTTTTTGCATTTTGGTGCATTCCTATAGTAAGGATTCTCTCTCCTTCTCCGTGTATTTGTATCTCTCTCCGTTAACGAGGAGCTCTGGTCATCCAACGCTGAATAGTGTCCAGCCTCATTACGCACGGTTATTTATCCCGGGCTGTTTTTAGCTCCCTGCCTCCACGGCTCTTATCTGCGCAGCGCAGCGGGCCCACAGGCCGGGAGGAGCGGGAGGGGGGAGGCGGGAGCAGACATAAGTCAAACGGGAAGAAGACGGTGCTCCTGTCGAGGAGGCTGTAAATCAAGTGCAGGGAAAACCACCGCGCCGGTCGACCAGCAGCACATCACGGAGCGCTTTGTGCCCCAGCACCAGCCGGGGAGAGCTCCCTGTTCAGGTGCGAGTCCGTTGGGCGGGCCTGGGTGGATCAGCCATAGATTAGTGAGTTCATAGATTAGGGGGAGTTGGAGGTGGTGGTCGTGGTGATATTGGTGGCTGTTGAAGCATGGGTGAGTTTACAGTTTACTGTAAACCACACATAAAATGCAAGTCGACTGGCACACATCATAGAAACGTTTATAATATATAATAGATAGATTAATTATTTTCATGTGTTTTTCCATCGCATTCATCGTGCCATTTGCTTTGTCGTCATAAACCCATCGTCCACAGAGGATTATACAGGGTGCATGCTAGCTACCTTTCTAAATTGTATCTGCATGGAAAGACAACCACAGGAAGGGGGGGGGGGGGGGGGCTGGACACGCGAAAAGCAGAAGCTCAACCTCAGCCGGTGGAACATCATTTAACATAGAGTCATCAGAAAGGAAGCAGAACGAAAAAATTAAAAAAGGGACACCCACCCCATCCCTCCCCCACCCCTCCCCCATCAAAGCAGAGGAGCACTTTGAAACAGTCCACGTTTAGACAATGTAATCTGCACTTGCAGATTGGCATCCTTTCACCGGTCCACACCAGATCTGCTGTCGTGCCCAACCGGATGCAAACGACGCACAGTTTAGAGTGCCAAGGCTAACCCTAACCCTAACCCTAACCGTAACAGTTTAGAGATTCAGGGTAAGCCAACTCCTGATTCATCATAACGGGTTAAAATGGACAAGCCCAAAGATGAATCGCTGATCAAACTACAGACTACAGTATTCCTTCCCTGCCTGTGCGGCCTCATCCACTTTACAGAATGTGTGTCATAGCTAATTACACAATATCCCAGGAGGGAGGATCAAGGTTTAATCTGAATTTGTCCTCATCTATGCATTTGTAAATTAACATGCAGGTTTGGGAACAGCCTCCCTTTACTAAAACATTATCAAATAAATGGAAATCAAAGTTGGTGAATATCCAGTACGTTAAAGGCATTTTTTTAATTCCTCTTTGGGGAGAAAATGAATAGGGGGGGAGATAGCAAAAGTTATTTAAAAAAATAAAATAGAAATCAATTTTGGTCCATGCCGGAACCAGCTGTATTGTGATTGAATCAAAGCTGGAGCCTCCGCAGCACAAAAGGATGTGATTTGAACACCTGCCATCTTATGATTGGGTGAAGAAAAATGGGCTCAGAAAGCCCCCCCCTCTGTAGGCGTCCTTATCAGCGCCTGCAGGACCGACGCCATTAACCTGCCCCCCCCCCCCCCCCCCAGCCGACACTGCTGAGATTAGCTGTTTGATTCTTTACAGCCCAGAGTCTGTCGGCTCCACGTCTACAAGTAGACCTTCATCACGGGCACACAGGGAGTATAATTCCACTATAACGTATCGCTATGACGACCAAGGAGACTTTCAAAGTCAAACCGTTTCAGAGACCCAGAAACCAGCAGCAGGAAACACTTCCTGGACTAAAAGCATCTGGAGACATTTTCTAAATGCATTACAGCGGTTTTCTCTCCTCAAAATGTTAAACATCATTCCTTTAAGACGATGCTTCCTGTGAAATGATATTAGCGAATCACACGTCGCCCAGGGGATGGGCGGTCTCAGTGATAATGCTGAGAGTCCTTAAAATAAGGTAAACCAATGGGACTGGCGGTCTCAGTGATCATGATCACCTAAGGGAGGGTAACCCAATGGGACTGGCGGTCTCAGTGGTAATGATCACTTAAGGGAGGGTAACCCAATGGGACGGTCTCAGTGATAATGATCACTTAAGGGAAGGTAACCCAATGGGCAGTCTCAGTGGTAATGATCACTTAAGGGGGGGTAACCCAATGGGACTGGCGGTCTCAGTGGTAATGATCACTTAAGGGGGGGTAACCCAATGGGACTGGCGGTCTCAGTGGTAATGATCACTTAAGGGGGGGTAACCCAATGGGACTGGCGGTCTCAGTGGTAATGATCACTTAAGGGGGGGTAACCCAATGGGACGGTCTCAGTGGTAATGCCCACTTAAGGGGGGGTAACCCAATGGGCGGTCTCAGTGGTAACGCTCACTTTAGGGGGGGTAACCCAATGGGACTGGCGGTCTCAGTGGTAATGATCACTTTAGGGGGGGTAACCCAATGGGACTGGCGGTCTCAGTGGTAACGCCCACTTTAGGGGGGTAACCCAATGGGACTGGCGGTCTCAGTGGTAATGCCCACTTAAGGGGGGGTAACCCAATGGGACTGGCGGTCTCAGTGGTAACGCTCACTTTAGGGGGGGTAACCCAATGGGACTGGCGGTCTCAGTGATAACACCCACTTTAAGGGGGTAACCCAATGGGACTGGCGGTCTCAGTGGTAACGCCCACTTTAGGGGGGTAACCCGTACCTTCGTTGCAGAAGCGGCCCTTGTACTCGGTCTTGGAGCAGTCGCAGTAGGGCTCCCGGTCCACCACCAGGCAGCTGCCCCCGTTCTCACAGCGGTTCACCGTGCAGCGGCCCTCCGACTCCAGCGCCACCCGCAGGCTGCCCAGCAGCACGGGCTCCGAGCTGCCGTACTTCAGGTCGGCGACCGCCCCGCGGAAGGGCGCGGCGTCGCGGACGGTGGGCAGCGTGAGGGCCTCGGGGCGGATGTCCTGGGGCACGCCTCCCAGGAACAGGTCGCTGACGATCTTCATATACTGCCGCTGGGGCCGCACCTCGTCCGCCTTGGCCTGGCCGTCCAGCACCAGCGCCGTGCGCAGGTTGAGCCGGCTCAGCGCGGCCAGGTGCCAGCGGCCGTCGTCCACGCGCCGGTCCGACACCACCGCCGTCTCGGCGCAGTCGATGCTGAAGCGCAGCCGCAGCCGTCCCTCCGCCACCGCCAGCTGCAGGTAGTCGCAGTAGCCGCCGTCGTCGAAGTAGAGCAGCAGCGCCTCCGAGGCGCCGGTCTTGAAGCGCAGGCTGAGGTCGCCGCGCGTGCTGGCGTCCCAGCGGAGGTAGCGCGCCCACTGGCCCGAGGTGCCCAGGAACTCCAGGCCCGAGGCCGCGCCGAGCAAGGCGCCCAGGACGGTCTGCAGCCTCAGACAAAACGCCAGGACGTCCATGTTGTGGCGAGGGATGGCGGAGCAGAGCGTATTCCCACTAGGTCTGTTAGCATGGAACTCTGGTCACTGAAGTCGGGTCAAATTAGATCCCGTTTGTGAAGTTACTATCCAAAGATATATCCAAAAGTATGTCCACAGAGATATATATATATATATTTATATACACACTTAGTGTAATTTATTTAAAAAAAAATAGGTATTTATTCAGTGGGACGGGGGGGAGAACAGTCTTTGTCGTTAACAGTCTTAAGGCCATTCACAGGAGCAGAGGGCCCAGGCGGGTTGGGGCCAACGGAGGCTTGAGGGAATGTGTTGAGAAAGGGAAGGGCAGAGGAAAGGAGAGGCCGGGAGAGAGAGGAACAGAACGGAGGGCTCCTGTCCAGGTTGGGCTCTAAAGCAGATTGAGACTCATGGTGCAAGGTCTGATGAGGAGGACTCCGCTGGCTCTCTGGGGAGCGGTCTCCTTCATGTTGTCACCTGGGGACTGGGCTTCATGGGGGTTCTTCTGGCCTCCATCCGTTCCATTACTGTCAGAGACGGGACGAGGAGAAAGGGGTTATCTCATTGCATTGTCGTTTGCATTGATTTTACATCACGTCATGAATCCCATATTGGGAGCGTTCCTGGTGCACATTGACCGGGAGGCTCTCAGGGCTGATTGTGACCAGAGGGTAGCTCCATGCACAGGAAGATATATTCATGAATCACACCCCTGTGACTCAGATTATCATACGTTTGTCGTCGACCGTTGTATGTTGATGAATAGTTCAAATATTTAATGTTGGAAATATTGCTGAGCAGCTGTCAAGAAAAGTGCCGTACACCTTGTCAATCAAAATGGAAAGCCAGATTGTATTACCAAATATACATTTGAATATATGCGAGTGTTTTTTTGGTCATTGTTATGCGCAGATAAGGCAAATTGTAGCTGGACACCCAACTTAATTAAGAGTCGCGCTGATTTTCCTCTCTTTTTCCCCCCCGTTTCTCCCCTCAGTAAAAGGTTGTTTAGAGCTATCAGTCATCTGCTAGGAAAATTAGTCTCATTATTCTCATGGCAGCGCATGACTATCAATCAGCCAGGCTCAGACCGCCTTTATCTGATGGCCAGGGTGAATGTTCTGCTTTCTGCTGAATACACATTACTGAGGGACTGAGAGAGAGAGAGAGAGAGAGAGAGAGAGAGAGAGAGAGAGAGAGAGAGAGAGAGAGAGAGAGAGAGAGAGAGAGAGAGAGAGAGAGAGAGAGA
>NC_082386.1:21710570-21748091 GCF_031168955.1 Gadus macrocephalus | reverse complement strand
CACACACACACACACACACACCTGTGCGAGCATACAAAAAAGTGCTAACCTGGGAATATATAAAAATAAAACGCCCATTACAATAAGTCCTGTTAAATAAGTCTGTTGAAGCCATAGTTGCAGGCAAGGCAAATGCTAGGCGCAATAGCGTTGGCAAAGGTATAAGCGAGCTAAAGAAAAAGAGATAATTCCTATGATGGTAGCATGATGGGAAAAAGACCGAGGGGACGGGGTGGATGGGGGGGTGGGGGGGACGTTCCGCCTCATCCGATCCCACTCATGCATTCCCACGGAGGCGTAGCCGTTCAGAAACCCGAACACCGCCCTCCACTTCGCTCCTTCCCTTCGTTTTTTCAGGTCAGGAACACACGTGCCCAATTCGCGCACTAAAGCCAGGATAACCGACGCACACCTACGCACAAGCGCAGGTGTGCTTATAGGGGCCAATAGAAAAAAAAGACACAAAAAAAAACTATGAAAATAGAGACACGTTTTATTTTATTATTACTTATTTCATTATTAATTTTTTGGATTTTATTTTCTGTACATTATTTCGCCTTAATTTCTGTCGGGCGCACAGACGCGGGCACAGCGGTGGCACGGCGCGGGCACCGAGCAGCTCCGCAGAGACACACCTCTTCCTCCCGACAGCGTTCCGGTGCAGCACCCCTTCCCAGCATTACATCATCACCCGTTCAGAGTCACCCGCCACCTCACACCGCCACTAGGCCCCCTCTCACCGGACCTCACCGAGCCGTACCGCACCCCGTCAACTCACAACGCACCCCTCCACCCCGCCACCATACCCCGCCCGCCACCACGACACCCCGCCACCCCGCCACCTCACACTGCACACCGCACCGATCCGCAGGACCGTGCCGTGCGTCCGGCCCGCCTCAGGGACCACAACGCCCGGCACCCTTCAGGCTTACCCGTGGTTTTCTCTGGACGTTTAACCCAAAAACGTGTTCTTATTTTTTTTATGTTTGCATCGCGTTATATATAGGCCTATATATATATATATATATATGATTAAATATTATAGGATTAGGGGATGCATTTGGCTGGGAATAGGTTTTGGAAATAACTGGTGTTATAGGCTAGTCACTGCTGTAGTATTTTGCGTCAAGGTTTTGAAGCTGGTATAGGCAATTTTTTTTATTTGTATATGTTGTGCACTCAACATATATACATGTATTATAATAAATCAAAAAATAATAATATATAACGTTATGTTTGAAGATATTTGATACATTATCAGACCGACATTTAAAACCCTAGGCCCATATCAGTCCCAAGCTATAGTGGGCCTATATAGGCCTTTATCATCCAGGCCACACATTAGAATTAATTATAAAGCATCGCAATTACCTGACAATAACGCAAAGTAGCCCTAAGTACACGAAATAAAGGAGAGAAATTAACACCGACAGTAAAGCAACGATAATATCGAGTGGACACCGACACCCCGGCCGGACTGTATATTACCTTTACCTTGAGAGCACTGCTCTGTACGCTTCATTTGTCCGCTCAGTTTATCGCCTGCCACAGAATCCCCCTCACACACATCTGTACCCCGCCCAGAATCACACACATCTGTACACACCGCCCAGAATCAAACATCTGTACACCATCATCTGTGAAGCCTCCACCGGCTCCCAGCCATCAAACGCTATTCCCCCCTTTAGTGCAGAATGAGATCATTTTCAGAGTAACCGCATGTAGGCCTAGACACGCATTACAACTGGTGCAAAAAAGACCGCATAGCCCCCCATTGCCCCCCCCCCCCCCCCTCCCCCCGGACACACCCGCGCCTCATTCGGCTTTACAATCAGCCCCTGGTTTCTTTTCGTGACATTTTCCCCCTCGCACTGTTCTTATTGTGTTTTAGTCAACATATTATTATCATTTCATCCATTTACAGGCTGGCGCTCATTTCACCGTAACCATGCAACAATACAATAAAACATAAAATCACAAGGAAACCTAAAAGGAAGCTTCTTTATGTGGGGGTCGACACAATATTAATATTTTATTGACGCAAATAAAAATAAAAACAATAAAAAACATGCTGCGTCGTCGAGCTCGGAGTATGGACGGTGTGATGTTCGATCAGATCCCGTTGGGCCTCGCGGCTCACGTGGGCCACGCCCATCTGGTGAAGCCAATTCCGCCGCTCGAATAAAGCCTGATTAGGACTTTCCTCTGCATACACTCACCAGAAAGCTCTAATCCTATTACCATCCCATCCGACACATCGAATGTGCATTACTATGATAAATAAAATGAAAGTGTCACCGCTTGCTGTGTTTATTAGAAATACAATAGGACTGTATTATTGCAACGCAGAAATGGGCCTGAATTAAACTAGGAACGACGCCGAGGTTGACTATATTGTTACACATTTTACATAATACGCCTATTTCCAACGTGTGCGCATTATCCACCAGACACCAAACCCCATTACACACACGCACACACACACACACACACACACACACACACACACACACACACACACACACACACACACACACACACACACACACACACACACACACACACACACACACACACACACACACACACACACACACACTACTAAGATTCCCAGTAATGGTCATCGTGCATTGTTTTGAGGCCCAACTGTGACCTCAGCCCATTTGAACGATCCTCAAAGTCCATCTTCTGGCACATTCCTGCCACGTTTAATTCGGTTTGTTTTTAAAGTTGACATGTCAATCTGTAGGATTAAGTCCTTCGTGTGCAGACGAGTCGGATCGCATGAGGCTCAGGTCCTCCTCGGCGGTCTACTCCCTCCGGGGCGCCGTCGGGTCGGAACAGATTCCGACCTTAATAATCGTCTGTTTTTATCACTGCTTTCATCCACATGATCGCCATTTTTGCCCGTATTAATAATGCGAAAACATTTTTAGTGAAACGTGGATGGATTGGCCCTCGGAGGAGAAAAAACGGCTGAAGAATAGTTCGATGTTGAGGAGCCCTGCAAGCTCCGTCGGGTCGTTTATTTCTTTGCCAGCTTGAATTCGCATAGTGCATGAAATATGTCTGCCGTTTCTAAATAAAACGTATTTTTTTCCCCACACATGTTTAAACGAGCAATGGAACGCATTGTTTGCACTATTGCGCATCGTGCTAATCTGCTCGACGGGGAAGGTCACGTCCATATGATTCCATATAAATGTGATATTAATGTAGAGGCCTTTACGCTCACATATACACGGCATGATCAGTAAACACGCGGGGACTGCAGTAGATATTTCGGAGGCTATGATCTATTTTTTGCCATACACAGCCCAAACCACATGGATGCGGCTGACCGTGCGCGGATACGTCGTCTGGTGAATGTGTTTACCTCTGCGCCTGCCAACCATCCCCGGACACTGGACACCGGTCACCGGACACCGGTCAACGGACACCTGCCTCTCTGATGGATTATTCAGCAGCCTACCTTTGAGGCTAGAACGCACCTTGAGGAGGCTGTTTCATGTCGGCAGCATAAGGCGTTTGTTTTTATTCGCATGTCGACAATATAACAGAACATGGACGTAGTATCGACTGAGTCCGTTTTTGGGGTCTCTGTACTGATAATGATAATTCAGATGATTGACGTTGTCTTTAGGGACCGGGGCGACAGCGTGAGGGAAGGGTGTGTGTGTGTGTGTGTGTGTGTGTGTGTGTGTGTGTGTGTGTGTGTGTGTGTGTGTGTGTGTGTGTGTGTGTGTGTGTGTGTGTGTGTGTGTGTGTGTGTGTGTGTGTGTGTGTGTGTGTGTGTGTGTGTGTGTGTGTGTGTGGGGGGGGCACCGGTGACCAGTTTATTTTGCCGAAATGGCTTACTTTAAAGAATCCCATTGCGTATGTAGGCAATTGTTAAATGTCTCTTGAGATACGTGTTGTTCTAATGAGTTTAGTGATTTAAATGACCGCAGTGCGAGAGGCTCCAGTGCCTCGGTTGAAGGTGTTTCGTTTGGCAGCAGCAGCGAGACTGTCCCGAGTTAGCGCCATACCTGTGCGTAAAATCTGCATTCAAACCAGCCTACACTGGCTTCCCTCTGCGCCGCGGGTCCTTTAGTGAAACATACCATAAAGGCTGGGAACGGGGACACTGTTAACACTCATGTACCACAGACAAGTTTATAGAAGACACACACTGACCTCAGCACCGATGGATCAAGAAAGAAAAAGACAGTGCATAAAATCCCAGGGGTAACTCCAGTGATCACAGTCCAGCGTTAAACAACAAAACAAAGCCTGCTGTGTCTGTTCCTTTTCCTCCAAAAACGACAAGGTCCTCAAGTACCGAGATGTTCATCACACGGAGAGCCTCGCTAGATGCGACTGGCTGCTGGACAGGAATGCACACAAACGCACACACAGACACACACACACACACACACACACACACACACACACACGTACACACAGAGCGCTCGGGTCCGCCCTCTCCTGGCACAGCACGCGCCATTTAAAGGCGTAGTCTAGTGGACACACTCGGACTTACACCCCTTACACACACGCGCGTGCGAACGTACAAACACACACACACACACACACACACACACACACACACACACACACACACACACCACTTTCACGCACGCGCGCACACACGCAAACACACACACACACACGAACACACACACGCGCACGCAGACAGTCATTTAAAAAAGCGCCCAGACATGCGGCCATAACGTGATGGAGCGTTCAGGGATTTTGATACGTTGGATTTCTTGATTCACATCACCAAGAGGAAAACCTACTTTTGGGAGAGTATTATTTTGCGGAGGCCAAAAGGGAAAGGGTGGGAACGAGGGAAGGGTGAGAATGAAGGAAGGGGGGGGGGGGGGGGGGGGGGGGGGGTCCTACAAAATCCTCGTTTGGTTGATGCAGGCCTCTGGTCGCCTTCTCTCTGCCGTTGGGAGATGCACAGGGCGCTGTCCGAGGTGCTGAAGTCGCTTGGCGTTTTATTTTATTTCGTTCTTCTACTAAAATTTGCTTGATCTTGCTGGGGATTAACTGGATATACGACGGTTATTTTGCATAGGCAAAATGGATATCCAGCTACATATCACTTTAATGTTTTGCGAAAAGTCTATATCCAACAATACACTGCCATACGTTAAATGGATATATATATTATATATTTTTATATTTTATACTATTTAAGCAACCAACCTAAAAACATAGATCTGCCATTTTTAAAGGAATATAATATTTGATCAATTTAGTTGATTATGGAAAATCTTGGCGAAACATCTGCTGCGCCTGGATGAAATCGTGTGGATAATTCATGAACATTTTTATTTTTTTTACATTAGGACTCGCCTAGAGAACATATTTTTTATGTTAAAGTAGCCCGTATAGGCTTATTGTGATACATGGTTTTGTCCAGGTTATAATTCGATTCTGTGTCAACAGACAAAAGGGCCAATAAGCCTAAATATTCAACATTTATTGGTCACATATGTGATGGTAAACATATGTAATGATATGTTTGATACGAAAATTCTGGTAAATTCATAGTGGTTGGATTACGTTAGGATAAATTATTACAAAATTATATTTTTTGCTTGTTTGTGTCTCCATCTGATTATAAATTCATTAAATTATTTAGGAAGGCAAATGAGGAACCATAAGTATTCCTTCAGATTTCCTATTTTCTACCCATCACAGTCCTAGCAATATAATAATAATAATAAATGAAATTTATATAGCGCTTAATATGGTACACTAAGACGCTTTACATATTGCCCTATCTATATGTAGCCTAACAGACATATATTAAGACAGACTAGGATTAAAAGAAAAATAATAGGTCTATGCTAACAATATATAACATTCATAACAATTAAGGACTGCCCTAGCAATATGTAACAGTCATAACAATATAGAACAGTGCTCAAAATATGTGGATCTAACGCATAGAGCAGTGCTCACAATAAAGAACAGTCCTTATAATGAAATAGATATCCCTTACATTACATATAGAAGAGTCATCACAATATGGTACTAACAATTTAGAACAAAGCCTTACAATATTAAACACTTCCTCTCTATTAAACCAGACTCTATACATTTGGTTTGAACACGTGATATCCTGTGCATTACCACTGATTGGCTGATATGTCATCGGCTAACCAGATTGATCCAACACCACAACAACATTCCTCTGCTTATTGAAGCGGAGCTGAGGGGCGTGTCATAATGACGACACCCTGCATTGGAGGGTCTTCTAAACACACATCTGTGATTGACGCATCTCGTTGACGCTGTTGCTTTTGATTAAAACGCATTACCTTAATTATCCAGACGATGTAGCAGGCAGGCAGGTATAGATGGTTCAGAACACAAGAGCCTCGCAGGTAATAGATGTCCAGGCAGAAATCAAAGTTTAGATCCCGAAATGGTCACAGTTTGTTAAAGATTTCAAACGTGTATGAACTATGTATTTAAACAAAGCTGTAGGGTATTTAAATGAATCAGTGAATCAATGGAGTGAGGCGTGAAGAGGTAGTCTCCCGTTGTCAAACAAACAAACCAACTGAAGCACATGTCTTGAACCACCTTTAGGATTTCCTCTTGCCTTTCAAAATAAGTGTCTTCTGACTTCCCTTAATCTCTTCAAAGTAAGAGTCTACATATAGTAAATGACTAGTGTCTTTCAATATAGCCAAAACTAAAATGCCATTTAAAAATCAAATATTGCCCCTACAGTGTGTGCACGTATGTATTCCAGTGTGTGTGTTGTGAGTGGTTTTGTGGGTGTATGTGTGTGTGTGTGTGTCACTCGCTCTCTCTCTGCGCGTGTGTATGTGTGTATGTGTGTGTGTGTGTGTGTGTCTCTCTCTCTGCGTGTGTGCGTGTGCGTGTGTGTGTGTGTGTGTGTGTGTGTCTCTCTCTCTGCGCGTGTGTGTGTGTGTGTGTGTGTGTGTGTGTGTGTGTCTCTCTCTCTGCGTGTGTGCGTGTGTGTGTGTGTGTGTGTGTCTCTCTCTGCGCGCGTGTGTGTGTGTGTGTGTGCGTGTGCGTGTGTGTGTGTGTGTGTGTCTGTCCGAGGGGATCAACGTGTCCAGTGTCATTCCAGAAATATCCCTTTCCGTTACCTTATTTTCCTAGAAGGCTTATGTTACCATCCCGGTATTTCCCTTCCCTGACATGCATATTAAATGTACCCTTTCCCCATCGGTGTGTTTGCAGAACTACGTGGAAATCTCCTGCTTTCCCTCGGCAGTTGAGTTATTGATCAAAGGCATGAATTATTGAAAAAGCGTTCAAAGGTATTTCAATTGTACTCCGAAAACCAATTGCTCTCTATCGACGGACATGTATACATAACCCTGTAGCATGAACCGCGCAGAAACACACGGGCACACACACAGACACGCACACACACACACACACTGACACACACACACAGGCACACACACACACAGACACACACACACACACACACACACACAAACACAGAACGAACACACAGACACACAAACACACACAATTGCAAACACAAACACACACTCATCCATTTGTCCGTCTCTAAATCTGTTGTCCACCTGTATCAGATTTCGGTATCAGTGGTTCTGGAGCCTTCAGAGTCCGAGAGATGTCCGACAGAGTTAAGAGATCTAAGGATCTAGTGATCCACCCGACCAGAAGAGGCACATCAGCTCCTTAAAGGGCCGGGCCAAAGGTCATGGTCTGGTACGGGGACCCCGCGCGGAACAGGGCGGTGGAACACAACCTTCTGGTCTGAGACTCCCACTTAAATCCCAACCACCAAATCAGTGCACACCACCTTAAAGGTGGATTATATTTATTCTGCAGTATCTCACACGCAGCAAACATATTCCACGGATACAAATATATAGAAATCAATCACCGTCTTTTTTCATGAATACGCCAAATACGTATTGAAATGAAGCAAGCACTTGCATTACGTGGAACAATTAATCAATAATAAAGGAAATAGCTTCTACGGGGAGATCTTGTTTAATTCAGTGTCGTCTCCTCTCTCTCTTCAAAGGGGCTGTTTGACAGGTGCAGACACACTTACTTGTTTTAAGGGGAATTGCCTTGGAAAAAAAATGAAAGGACAGCAGTTTTCCTCTGCCAGACGGCGATAGGAGACGCTGAGAAGGAGAGGCAGTGAGGAGCAAGGCTGGGGGAAGGAGTCGGAGAAGGGACGGAGAGAGGAGGAAAGGGAGGTAGGGGAGAGGAGGGAAGACAAAAGGAAAATAAAGAAGGATTGGGATTACGGGAAGAGCACACACACACACACACACACACACACACACACACACACACACACACACACACTGTGGTAACCCGCTACCCAAATGAGCCGGGTTCCACGGACAAACGACACTTTGGTGTGCTGGATAAGCCATTGCAGGCATTTATTAACAATCCACTTCAATCAAAACAACGAAGGAGTCGCGGTCTCTAGGGCCTCCGTGGGCCTCTAGGCTCTCTCCTTGCCACGAGCCCTTCCTTCCTGCTCCCGACCCGTGCTGTGCTGTGCTGTGCCTCCTTTTAAAATGGCCCCCGTGCTTTCGGCCAGGTGTCCCCCAATCACCCTGATTGGGGTGCCGAAAGGGCTGCTCTCTCTCGCCGGCTGGTGGGTGGGGGTGGTACACCCCGTCCTCTACGGTACCCCGGGCCCGTCCAGGCCGGGGACCACGTGGCGGGATGCCACACTCCTCCACCCTTTGTCCAAGCCCCAGGTAGCCGAGGGACCCGCCCAGGATGGTGTCTCGCCGGGGCCGGGTGTCTCCTGCGGCGCCGGCTGCGTCCCTCGCGTCGGCTGCGTCGTCTCCGGCCGCGTCGTCTCCGGCCGCGTCGTCTCCGGCCGCGTCGTCTCCGGCCGCGTCGTCTCCGGCCGCGTCGTCTCCGGCAGCGTCGTCTCCGGCAGCGTCGTCTCCGGCAGCGTCGTCTCCGGCAGCGTCGTCTCCGGCAGCGTCGTCTCCCGCCGCTTCGTCTCCCGCCGCTTCGTCTCCCGCCGCTTCGTCGGCAGCTGCGCCGGCGGCAGCTGCCTCTCCTGCCGCGGCGGCGACCGCATCTCTCCTGCCCCGGGACTCTAGTACCGGGTCCCACCACCGGCGGAAAGTCGGACAGTCCCTCCCGATTACCACAGGGACCGGTAGGTGGGGGACAATCCCCGCCCGGATCGTAAACACACCGTGTGTGGTGCGGACAACCACGTGACACGTGGGGTAGGTCCGGGTGTCCCCGTGGACGCAGGTCACCTCCATCGGCTCCCCTGCCTTCCCACCCGCCAGGTCGGGGCGAAGGAGGGTAACCGCACTGCCGGTGTCCAGGAGGGCCTGCGTGTCCTGGTTCATCACCCGCACCGGGATGGTCGGACTACCAGAGGTTCCCTGCGCCCAGCAGGTCGCCAGCATACAGGGCCGACCCGTCCCCACGTCCGCACCGGCCGGCGGCGCAGCCCCGTCCCGGCCTCGCGCTGCGGCCTTCTCTCCCGCTGCGGCGGCGGCGTCCCTTGCGGCGGCGGCGGCGTCCCTTGCGGCGGCGGCGGCGTCCCTTGCGGCGGCGGCGGCGTCCCTTGCGGCGGCGGCGGCGTCCCTTGCGGCGGCGGCGGCGTCCCTTGCGGCGGCAGCAGCGTCTCTTGCGGCGGCAGCAGCGTCTCTTGCGGGGGGTCGTAGTGGGATCTTCGTGCCTGCATTCTCCACCAAGTGTGGTAACCCGCTACCCAAATGAGCCGGGTTCCACGGACAAACGACACTTTGGTGTGCTGGATAAGCCATTGCAGGCATTTATTAACAATCCACTTCAATCAAAACAACGAAGGAGTCGCGGTCTCTAGGGCCTCCGTGGGCCTCTAGGCTCTCTCCTTGCCACGAGCCCTTCCTTCCTGCTCCCGACCCGTGCTGTGCTGTGCTGTGCCTCCTTTTAAAATGGCCCCCGTGCTTTCGGCCAGGTGTCCCCCAATCACCCTGATTGGGGTGCCGAAAGGGCTGCTCTCTCTCGCCGGCTGGTGGGTGGGGGTGGTACACCCCGTCCTCTACGGTACCCCGGGCCCGTCCAGGCCGGGGACCACGTGGCGGGATGCCACAACACACACACACACACACACACACACACACACACACACACACACACACACACACACACACACACACACACACACACACACACACACACACACACACACACACACACACACACACACACACACACACACACACACACACACACACACACACACACACACTGAGATCCCCCACCCTGTTAAACAGTGTTTTGGCCGTCGTGTCTTTAGCTCATGTGAAGGGCGACTTCTCCTTTGACACGGTTCAGGCCATTAATGAATTCACAAAAAATACATTAATACTTTTATATAGACCATAAATAGATAGATATAAACTATAACGTACAAGTAGGACAAAAAATAGATAGTCACCTGGCCTCATGAGTTTGTAAACTGCTGTTGGTGCATTACTCATTATCCATTCAGCAGCTTTAGACTTAGATACAGCCGTTAGATGCTATCTTGATGCTACCCTGATCTCAACATTAATATGTTGAATCCACTCTGTCACAGGGAGAAGCTAGCCCGACGTGGGCTGCTTTCAGTTGTCTTACTTCCACTGTAATCTAGTCCAGATCGAGCAGATCAATGTCCCACTGCTGAAGAACATTGGCAGGAGAGAGGCATCCAGAGTGCATCAGGGTTTGTTTCTGGGTGTGCCCATAGGAAAAGGGGTACTCATATAAAGCTGTTTGTTTTCTTCAGTATTGGGTTTTTAATCTATATGTTTTAAATGGTCTCTTAGAAGACCAACACATAAAAGAGAGAAAGGGAAATCAAACTGTGCATCCATAAGTGCCTCATGCATTGTATTGCCTTGTTTAAAATGTATTCTTTGTTTCCACCTTCTAAGGTTAGTCTACTCCGACGTGAATTGAATCTCCCTCCTGTGTGAGACAATAATGACTTTAACATATGTTCCCATATTAAAGAAGATAAGATGGGAATAAACACAACGACATGATGTGTCTTTCTCTGTTTTAATAAATAGCAGTAATTACTTCTTTCAACCTCAGTAGCTTTAACCGCTAATCACGGCACATTACATAACACACACTTATTAAAAGCTACTAAAACTCTCTGAGAAGTAAGATAACGTCAGAGGCAGAGAGAATGTAGTTACATATTTTTATTACTGCTTTCCTGCTTGGTCACACGCACGCACGCACGCACGCACGCACGCACGCACGCACACACACACACACACACACACACACACACACACACACACACACACACACACACACACACACACACACACACACACACACACACACACACACACACACACACACACACACACACACACACACACACACACACACACACACACACACACACACACACACACACACACACACAGATAGAAACAAGATCCCCCCCTCTTACTTGATACCAGCGTGTCAAAGCAGATCATGACAGGGAATGCCAAACTTTCCCAAGTCACCACCACCAGACAGGAGGAGCAAGGATCGCTGCTCCGTGATCACTGACTGCTCCAACAACTTACAATGCACCAAGGTCAAATGACTGGATTGTGCTCCATTAAAATGGGAAGGGAAAAAAGGCATGTGTCAATGCACTGTCACATGGGAACAGGGAGAGAAAGGACACAGAGCCAGGCCTGCAATCAAGTCAATTACCTGAAAGTGAGCACATTAAAATACTGTCTGTCTACCACTGGCTGCCTTTTCACACCATAATCATAATTCTCACATTCCCGCTCTCTCTCTCGCTCTCTCACCTGCTCTCTCATTCTCTCTCCCTCACTCCCTCCCTCTCTCTTCCACTCTGTCCTTCTCCCTCCCTCTCTCTCTCTCTCTCTTCTCTCTCTCTCTCTCTCTCTCTCTCTCTCTCTCTCTCTCTCTCTCTCTCTCTCACTCTCTCTCCCTCCCTCTCTCTCTCTCTCTCTCTCTCCCTCCCTCCCTCACTGTCTCTCTCCCTCTCCCTCTCTCTCTCCCCCGCTCTGTATCTGTTGTTCTCTCTCGCTCTCCTTTCCTTTCGCTGCTCTCACGCTCACTCGCTGCTCACTCTCTGCACTCGTTGTCATCTCCTTATCGAAGATAATTATCATAATTACACGGCCGCCATCTTTGAAAAGTACTCGTCGGCGCAATCATTAGCACACCAATTAACCCTCGCCTGACTGGAACACAACCAGCGACACGAGAGAGCTACTGGGGGGCCGGTCCCCCCCCCCATCGGGGTACGGTGGACCAGCCCAGCACCGGGGGTCTGTGTTAGAGGACCTCCCAGGCCGGGGGTCCGTGCTGGGGGGTCTGTTAGAGGACCTCCCAGGCCGGGGGTCCGTGCTGGGGGGTCTGTTAGAGGACCTCCCAGGCCGGGGGTCCGTGCTGGGGGGTCTGTTAGAGGACCTCCCAGGCCGGGGGTTATTTTGTTATAGTTATTTTGCTGAACGGATGTTTTGGTGAAACCAGGCAGGACGGTCGTCATGGTCTCATCACTCAGGCGGGTATTGTCCTTCAACAATAAACCGATCAAGAAACATAGAATGCTAATGCTTATGCTAATAAATGTTCCTTCTGGCCCTTCTTTCAAATTTCGTAGAACGTACGTACAATATGGTAGACGTTTTACAGCACCATGGCATCGTGGTTTACATTTTATAATAGTGTTTCTCAATATGATGGATAGCAGCATACACAAAAACACATTCATCTAAGACGGCACTTTGGCCGAGCCACCAGGAAACGATGGGGGAATTGCATTCTCACCGGTCTTCAAGGAGTGTTGGGCGGCTCCAGGCCCCGTCGGACCAGAAGCACACAGAGCCTCTATTAACCCAGACCTGCTAATGACTCAGCGGCCATCGCTCCAAACACACAGCAAAGGTCCCGAGAAGGCTTTTGTATTTTCTTATTTTTTTGCATTGTGGCTGCATCGTTTAACAGGACAGTGGTTACAGTTTGCTATTCAAGGAGAAGCAACTCTTTACTGAACACTCAATCCTGGAACATAAAAATTATAACAATAGATTGAGTTACTGCAGTACGACAACCACTACTTCAACACTGTGTCCCACATTGAAGTCTGTTTATGGTTTGAAGGAGTAAAAATGCATACTTATACACACTCTAAAATGGTTTATCTTGACATTTGAAGACATTCCGACAACGCTTTACGTAAACATATGGATCAGTTCTTCTGAGGTGCAGTGAGGTGCAGTGAAGGTGCAGTGAGGTGCAGTGAAGGTGAAGGTGCAGTGAGGTGCAGTGAAGGTGAAGGTGCAGTGAGGTGCAGTGAAGGTGCAGTGAGGTGCAGTGAAGGTGAAGGTGCAGTGAGGTGCAGTGAAGGTGAAGTGAGGTGCAGTGAAGGTGCAGTGAGGTGCAGTGAAGGTGAAGGTGCAGTGAGGTGCAGTGAAGGTGAAGGTGCAGTGAGGTGCAGTGAAGGTGAAGGTGCAGTGAAGGTGCAGTGAGGTGCAGTGAAGGTGCAGTGAGGTGCAGTGAAGGTGAAGTGAGGTGCAGTGAAGGTGAAGGTGCAGTGAGGTGCAGTGAAGGTGCAGTGAGGTGCAGTGAAGGTGAAGGTGCAGTGAGGTGCAGTGAAGGTGAAGGTGCAGTGAGGTGCAGTGAAGGTGCAGTGAGGTGCAGTGAAGGTGCAGTGAGGTGCAGTGAAGGTGAAGGTGCAGTGAGGTGCAGTGAAGGTGAAGGTGCAGTGAGGTGCAGTGAAGGTGAAGGTGCAGTGAGGTGCAGTGAAGGTGAAGGTGCAGTGAGGTGCAGTGAAGGTGAAGGTGCAGTGAGGTGCAGTGAAGGTGAAGGTGCAGTGAGGTGCAGTGAAGGTGAGAGGGTGTTTGCACTTTACACCCCCTGGCAGTGATTGAGACAATCTGATGTCTGCACTTTATACATTTTGAGAAACATATTGCAGTAAAAAGAAAAGGGAGGAATACGATATGTGCAGAAAGTGTGAAGCACAAAGGACGCAGGCATGACCCGCCTGTGTTTCCTTACGGTGGGATAAGCTCGGGGCTATTTACCGCTATTGATCAACGTGTATTAAAAACAAAATCTCCATAAAGTGAATCACACCTCTGGAAGAGTGTCTGAGAGGCAGGGAGGAGCAGAAGGCGCTTTGTGCCCGGCGGAGGGCCATTCCTCGGGGCCCAAAAGCACTTGAGGGACGCGAGGCTTAAGAGCATCGTCAAAGAAAAGGTCAGATGACACCTGCTCTCGCAAACGCACACACACACACACACACACACATACATGCAAACACAAACACAAATACACACACACACACACATGCTCATACGAACCCACCCAAGTGAGACAATCCGTTTCCCGTGCTAGCGGTGCATTCTCTGCCAAGGTGCCGCGATGTCCCGTTGCTACGTGCAGAGCCCGTCCCCGCGACAGTCTCCGTCACACACGTATTATTATGGAACAGGTGTATACAATATTGAATACAGTAAGCATTACTTACCTGTACCCTCCATCTCTAGCCTACATTGGATTATTATTATTATAATAATAATAATAATAAATTAAATTTATATAGCGCCTTTCAAGGTGCCCAAGGTCGCTTTACAAGAGGTGTACACAGGGGGGGGGGGCAGGTTAAAGGCCATAGGCCTCTAAGAAGAGGTGTGCCTTCAGGAGCTTTTTGAAGGACTCCACTGAAGTGGCACAGCGGATATGGAGGGGGAGCAGATTCCACAGAGTGGGGGCAGAGGCGCAGAAGGCCCTGTCCCCAAAGGTCTTGAGTCTGGTGCGGGGGGTTTCCAGCTGGTCCTTAGCAGAGGACCTGAGGGACCGCAGGGGGGTGTAGGGATGGAGGAGGTCAGAGAGGTAACGGGGGGCCAGAGCATGCAGGGACTTGTAGGTGAGTAGGAGGATTTTAAACTTGATCCGGGACTTAACAGGTAGCCAGTGGAGCTGCATCAGGATGGTGGTGATGTGCTGCCAGGGCTTAGTGCCAGTTAAAACCCTGGCAGCTTATCAACTTTTGGATGCAAAATGATAGTCTTGTTTGCTCACAAACACACAAAGAAACACGGAGATGCACTGCGTGTGTGGTGCCTAATCACACCAAATACAAACAGAATGAATCATTTTAATAATGGACTAGCAATAATAATAATAACGGTGTAAGACGTGTCTGCCTTTCTCTGTCACGAGGTCAGCCAGAGTCACCTCAGTGGGTTTGGAAAGCGCTCCCGGCCTCAATTAATGAGAAACAATGTTGTAAAAAGTGTAAAAGATGTTAAAGTCTGTATATCATTATAGACATAATTGAATTGTTTTTTGTTTACATTTCCTTTAGAGTCTACATTAGTATAATATAAATAACCCTTGATGCTAATTATTATTACACAAACATACTCTCATAGTTGAGGTTAATGTGTGAGTGTTTATGATAATGAAGATAACAATGCAAAAACAGTTTCTCAACCATTCATAATATGCTTAAATCATACATGAAAAACTTGGTAAATAAATACATAAATGCTAAACAATTCAAAAGAATGTTCATTTTGTTTTATAGACCCCTGCTGTCCAACCTTTAGAGCTATCAAAAGCTTCATTACCAATGTTTCGGTCTCACCCAACACAGCTCTTTGAAATGAAGTCACCAATACAAACAAAGTTCCTCAAAGTTCTTCAAAACACAAAACCAAATGTATCCCCCCCCCCCCTTATTAAAGCAATTTAATACGGTCAGAAGCTGTGAATAAAATAATAATATTCAGATGTCTTCATCAACGCAGACTTTGTCTATTAGTTGTTTGTATTCTACATGCTAGCAGTCCCAACAGAATTGATTTTCCGCAGCTAGATTAAAGTACATTTTTACTTCTCCCACTTTTCCTTTAGTGGTCGAGGCAGCCACAGACGTGTCCTTGATGTCCAATCAGCTGCTTGATTACACATTGGCTGCAGCTGGACAGAGAGCCACCATGTTGGATACACACTCATATAGTATAATACAACCCATCCCGGCCAAGTGTCCTGCCCATGGTTTAGGTGAGTGGTCGTACCACTCACCTAAACCAAGTGTCCTGCCCATGGTTTAGGTGAGTGGTCGTACCACTCACCTAAACCAAGTGTCCTGCCCATGGTTTAGGTGCGTGGTCGTACCACTCACCTAAACCAAGTGTCCTGCCCATGGTTTAGGTGAGTGGTACGACCACTCACCTAAACCAAGTGTCCTGCCCATGGTTTAGGTGAGTGGTACGACCACTCACCCAAACCAAGTGTCCTGCCCATGGTTTAGGTGAGTGGTACGACCACGCACCTAAACCATGGGTCCTGCCCATGGTTTAGGTGAGTGGTACGACCACTCACCCAAACCAAGTGTCCTGCCCATGGTTTAGGTGAGTGGTCGTACCACTCCAGTGCTCGCGTCGTTTCTTGTGAACCTGAGCTGGGTCCTGTCCGACCCGTTCAGGTCTCAGCACTGGGCAGCTTCCAGCTGCCCAGTGCTGAGACCTCTCCACCTACTCACAGCTCAGGGGTGATGACTAATTACTAACTACTAATAATACACCCATCAGGACTGCCTCACTCAAGCTAACCACTCCTTTTTTATTTTTCTTGGATGCCTTTCAACGTATTGGACTATTTTGTGTTTGTGGTGTTTAGGGTGCTGACACACAAAGTATTAAAAATAACCGGCCGTTGAACACAATAATAGAACCTCTCTCTTTCTCTTTCTCTCTGACTTCCAAGAAATAAGGTAAACATTGCTGTGGAATGTTTCTGTCTATATGAATAGATATCATATATATTATGGTCCATCTTACAGTATTTATATACTAGTAGTAGTATAATAGTATTTATATATAGGACGCTCTATCTTATATATATATATATATATATATATATATATATATATATATATATATATATATATATAAGATAGAGCGTCCTATAGAAACAGAAAGGGTTGGGGGGAGATGTGAAGTGAAGATAAAAGCTTGAAGGAACGAAAAACAGAGAAAGGAAAAAAAGGAGAGAAAGAGGAAGGAGAGGTTGAGTCCATTAAGGTCTTGATTGCCCTCCAACAGTCTATCTCTCTCTCTCTCTCTCTCTCTCTATATATATATATATATATATAATATATATATATATATATATATATATATATATATATATATATATATATCCATCCTGAGGCTGCAGGACAGGGAGTGTTTGCCACCAAAGTACTATTGATCACAGAAGGGCGTTATCTCGTCCGCCCCACAGTATATAAGTCATGACTACCCTGAGGGAGTGTGTGTGTGTGTGTGTGTGTGTGCGCGTGTGCGTGTGCGTGTGTGTGTGTGTGTGTGTGTGCGCGTGTGACTGAACGTAAGAATCCTTGTTGATGGGGTGTCACCCTTCCATACATGCACTCCAAACGTGTGTGGAGGAAGTGTGTGTGCACGTGTAGCTGAGGCGGTGACGGTGCGTTCCCGCTGTGTGGGGGTGAGCTCAACCACACCCACAACATCTGCCTTTGTGCATGTGAAAAGTGTGTGCCTGTGCGTGTGTGTGTGTATGTGGTATGCGTGTGTGTGTATGCTGGATGCGTGTGTGTGTGCGTGTGTAAAGTAACATATTGACAGTCTCTGCCGGCTCCAGACCAGGCTGTCAGCTATTGAGCGCTGAGCATAATGCAGAGTGATTACACAGCAATGTTAATTCAGTCCTGCAAGACAAACAAATAGTGTCACCGAGGGCACGCATGGGCACACGCGCACACACACGCACAATCCTGGTCAGTTCTCTGACACAATAGGACACATACCCGCCCTCTCTCCGTCTCTCTCTCCCTCTCCCTCTCCCTCTCCCTCTCCCTCTCCCTCTCTCTCTCTCTCTCTCACACACACACACACACCACACACATTATAATAAAGTATAAAAAATGCATTACATGCGTCAATTGTGAACAAAATATAATGAGATCCATTTTCCATTACTGAGTGGTAAAGATGAGCTGTAGTGTCAGAGGACGATGATGATGACGATGATGATGATGATGATGATGATGAGGATGATGATAACCATGTGACCTTTGAAAGCTTTATCGGGCGGCCAGTCAACATTCTGTTTCCCTTCGGGAGCAGATCTCACCCAAACAATGCATCATTATGGGTATCTCATGGTCCTGGCTCTGCTATTGGCTCCTAGCTATGACCAACGGAGGCGACAGGCTGACCCAGGACGTGGGTCCGGAATAGTCCGGATCAGGCATAGGGTCAGAGGTTGGGGTACACAGCAATCACAGAGGGGTCCAAACAGAGGGAGGGGCTACAGCAGCCCCTCCCTCTGCACCCGGTCTGAAGCCTTTGAGACTGAGCAATGAGAGCTCTGGGATGTGTGTCCCCCCCCCCCCCCCATATACTGCAGAGGGGGGGAGGGAGGGAGGGGGGAGGGAGAGAGGGAGGGGGTGCAGAGATAGTTGGAGAGGATGAAAGAGAGAGGCAGGCGAAATAAATGGATATGGAAAAAGAGAGCGTGAAGCGTGTGAGATCGATGCCTGAGATCGTCCCCCCGTCCCCCCCGCCGCCCGCGTCCAGCTCTGCCTCATCGATCAGCCATTGTGTGACTCGGGTCTCTTCCAGTTACAGCAGCTGCTCACGGCTCTGAGCGCCGCTCAGACGTCAATGAGCTCCTCTTCTTCTCTTCTTCTCTTCTTCTTCACTGTTTCAGAAACAGGGAAGCAGCCTCGCATGATTACTGATGTATTTAATCACTGTACTGTATATAGGCTATATATATATATATAAATATATATATATATATACTGTATAGGCAAGGCAGCACGACCGCAGAACTGGACGGCTTCACAGTGAAATAACAACCGGTCATTTACCGGACAAAGCAGATGTTTGAAGACATTGTTGAGGAGAAACTGAACAACTCAGATGCTGTCAGTTTCTCAGCCATTGAGAACTGATGCATTACAGGCACATGTGATTGACAGGCACGATGGATTACCCTGAACCAATCAGGGTGGAGAATAGTCTGAAAAGAGCCAGGATTGGGCTAAAATCTGAATCGTCTGATCCAGAGGCAGCCAATCAACAGAGCTCAGAGTAGACCTTCTCACAGCACACTTCACCCACTGATGGCAGCTGATTGACGGCCTCCATTCTGAACAAATTACTCTCAAATAATAAAATGTCAAAGGCAATAATAACTCTTGAATAATACCTTTAAGTTAGGGTTTTTAAAAGTGAATTATATATATTATCAGAATTTAATCACCAAATGATTCCAACTGCTGATGACCTCCTGAGCTTCCCAAAGCCACGATGGAGGCAGTCGTGATACGCTGCGGTCTCACAGCGGAGTGCGTGTGGATGACGGCCCCAGACAGACTGACGGACAGACTGACGGCCTCTGGGCTGGGGGGGCTGCACACCTGTGGTGCATTGAGCAATCAGTGTGCACAGGTTAACCCAGCATCTCCACACACACTCCGCCCTCTCCCGACAGACACACACGCACGCACACACACACACACACACAAAGACACATGCACACACGCACGCACGCACACACACACACACAAACAAAGACACATGCACACACGCACACACACACACACAAACAAAGACACATGCACACACGCACGCACGCACACACACACACACACAAACAAAGACACATGCACACACGCACGCACGCACACACACACACACACAAACAAAGACACATGTACACACGCACGCACGCACACACACACAAACAAAGACACATGCACACACGCACGCACGCACACACACACAAACAAAGACACATGCACACACGCACGCACGCACACACACACACACAAACAAAGACACATGCACACACGCACGCACGCACACACACACACACAAACAAAGACACATGCACACACGCACGCACGCACACACACACACACAAACAAAGACACATGCACACACGCACGCACGCATGCACATGCACACACGCAGACACACACACACGCACGCACACACACACACGAACACACACACGCACACACGAACACACACATGCACGCACGCTCAGGCACGCACTCACACACACAGACACTTTTTCCCTCTGGTCATATCAAATGAAGTGACCTGAGGTCGACCCGCCCGGTCATACATGTATACAGACGGTTGTCCCCGGCAACGAGCCAGCGATGCGTTGGTATGATGAGACCCCCAATAGGTTCCCTTAAGGCCACCGCTACAGCAGGCATGGACGGTATTCCAGAGATGAACTCAAATCTTCGGATATATCATACTTTCAGTGAGGATAAATAAATAATAAAGCCAACAGCTCCAGGCTCAATCAGAGGCGATCGTTAAATTGCGTTCTCTATTATGTGCTTCCTGTTCTGGTCTCTGTTGCGTCTGTCAGAAGCGCCTCGCTGCATTTCCTGTCCGCCACATCGCCGCAGAGGTTGGTTAAAGTAATTTCACGGCTGACAGTCGTTAACAGTTACCGGGACACGCGCTGTGGCATGTGTGTCTGCGTTTGTGTGCGTGTGTGCGTGTGCGTGTCTGTGTGTGCTCATCTGTGTGTCTGTCTGCCTGTCACACCAATGTGTTGGTTGCAGGGTCACAGGTATAATTGCTTTCGGATTAGGACACTCATGTTATGTGCCATAATGTTTGCGTAGATTTTCTTTTTGAATATATATATATATATATGCGTGTGCGTGTCCATAACATTGGGTAACCTGTGGTTACTAAGAAATTACATTAAGCACAAAGTCTTGCTTACTAAAGGTATTTGACCTGGCCTAAATACTACAGACGCACAATTGACTTAGACTGAGCTGGGCCATCATTCACTCTGTCCAATAACATTAGGCTGAATCCAGAGGGATGAGGAGTCACTACTATGACCAAGTGATGTGTGAATCGTCAGCCTGTGGTCCCATTCTCACTTCATCTAACCAAAAGAGGGAGGCATAGTAAAGACCATTTGCTCTGATAGATGGATAAAGAGAGACAGAGAGACAGATAAATAGATAAAGAGTCACACACACACACATATATAGAGATAGGGAGAGATATACATATAGAGATAAAGAGAGACAGAGCGAGGGAGAGGGAGAGAGAGAGAGAGAGAGAGAGAGAGAGAGAGAGAGAGAGAGAGAGAGAGAGAGAGAGGGAGAGGGAGAGGGAGAGAGGGAGAGGGAGAGGGAGAGAGGGAGAGGGAGCGAGAGGGAGAGGGAGAGAGAGGGAGGGAGAGGGAGAGGGAGAGCCATGGTGAATTCCTGTTGGATCTAATCTGTAATAATCGCCCCAAATGGCTCTTTCCGCCTGTTGTCTTGGAAACCGAGGGACGTTAGATGACCTTGCGACAGTGGAGGAGGTAAATCCCCCCCCCCCACCTAGCAGGTAGAGCAACATCAGCTCTGTGTCCACCAGCTTGCACTGAATCACTCTGCATTCATAAATTCATTCCTCCGTTCATCCATTCATGTTTGGAAAGCTACCGCATGATGACCTGATAAAAACACATAACAAAAAAAATAACACAACATTTTCTATTTCACGTCGTCTTACACGGTACACGAAGCCACGATGTCACTCCCAGTTTGTAAACACTCCCCTCCCAGGATCCAGTGATTACGTGACGTCTGCATTTTATATCATGGATGTGGGTTCATCGAAAATGAGGGGGAGAGAGAGGGAGAGAGAGAGAGAGAGAGAAAGAGAGAGAGAGAGAGAGAGAGAGAGAGAGAGAGAGAGAGAGAGAGAGAGAGAGAGAGAGAGAGAGAGAGAGGAAAGAGAGAGAGAGAGAGAGAGAGAGAGAGAGAGAGAGAGAGAGAGAGAGAGAGAGAGGGAGAGAAAGAGGGAGGGAGAGAGAGAGAGAGAGAATACACATTGCCTTTTAACTTAATACGAGCAGAAACAATCAAACATTACGGGAAGCTGCAACTTGTTCAGATGTGCAGTACATATCTCATCATAGGGAGACAGAGGGAGACACCTTCTCTCTCAGACAGACAGACAGACAGACACACAGACACACAGACACACACACACACACACACACACACACACACACACACACACACACACACACACACACACACACACACACACACACACAGTTATCTACATTAGATACAATGTGCGGTGCTTTGGAGAGGCAGGGCAGTGAACCCAACCAACAGACGGTCTGTCGGTTCTGGCCTCGTCTGGCTGCGGGCTGAGGAAGGTTTACTGAACAGGAAGACGGGTCCACCAGTCACACGTGAGGCGCACAACAATCACACAAAACAAGAAAGACACATAACGCTGATTGGAAAGGTCACAAGACATCGTCAAGGTCTGAGCCCGTTAGTGGATCTAAAGAACTCCAAACTAAAGTTAGCAAGACATGTTGGGTTTGTATCCCCAATTTTTTTTCTTTTTACCAAAATCAACAAGCTGCATTTACTGAGAAAGACAAATTTCACTTTGTTCCCTAACTACAATCAGTCGATCTATTGGAGACATATTTCCATGTTTTACAAGCTCTCTCAAGGTCTCAGCAGAGCAATACAACTTTATTTGTATTTATGTCGTAAATACAAATGAAGTTCTTGCAGATAGCAAAGGATGGGCTTGGGACATTTTGATGTTGGCAGATACTTTATGTGTACAGATTTTCCTTCAGGAAGGACGGACATCGTATTCTGTTAATGTCAAGCAGTTGTTGGACGTCCAGCTGTCATCTGTCCCAGAGCAATTGATTGGATTAGCTCATTGATCACCTGTCATCAGTGAGGATTACACAGCTCTGTTGTTATCACTTGTTCTGCATGGTCTCAGGACACACTACAAACTTCCCCAGCAGCAGTAACTCTTAATGTTAGCATTAATGGTCTATTACCCAGCAATTACAGGGGATTATAGGCCTGGGCCTCAGATTACACATATCGAAAAATGTGTTAACATGTTGTACATGTATTTTATTTTATTTTGTATACTCATATCCCCCCTTATTTAATCCAAGTACACTGCAACATTTTGTGAGAACATGACTGAAATATAAACAGAACTAACTATATTATACTATACTAAAGATACAAACTATATTATACTAAACTCAACTACACAAAATATATTATACTTTACTAACTATATTATACTATACTAACTATACACTCTATATTATACTATACAAACTATATTATACTATACTAACTATACACTCTATATTATACAAACTATATTATACTATCCTAACTATACAAACTATATTATACCAAACTTAACTACACAAAATATATTATACTTTACTAACTATATTATACTAACTATACACCCTATATTATACTATACTAACTATATTATACTACACTAACTATATTATACTACACTAACTATATTATACTACACTAACTATATTATACTATACTAACTATATTATACTATACTAACTATATTATACTATACTAACTATATTATACTACACTAACTATATTATACTATACTAACTATATTATACTATACTAACTATATTATACTACACTAACTATATTATACTATACTAACTATATTATACTACACCAACTATATTATACTATACTAACTATATTATACTACACTAACTATATTATACTACACTAACTATTTTATACTATACTAACTATATTATACTATACTAACTATATTATACTACACTAACTATATTATACTATACTAACTATATTATACTATACTAACTATATTATACTACACTAACTATATTATACTACACTAACTATATTATACTACACTAACTATATTATACTACACTAACTATATTATACTAACTATATTATACCATACTAACTATATCTAACGCAGGAGTTCAGGAGCTCCGCCTCCTACAGGGAGGAGGAGCTAGGCCTCCTACAGGGAGGAGGGTCTCCTCCTACAGGGAGGAGGAGGAGCTAGGGAGGAGGAGCTAGGCCTCCTACAGGGAGGAGGAGCTAGGCCTCCTACAGGGGGGAGGAGCTAGGCCTCCTACAGGGAGGAGGAGCTAGGGAGGAGGAGGAGCTAGGCCTCCGGCTGTTCTGTGATCTGTTGTTGATCTGAATGTTTTGGACTGCAGGTGTAACGTTGTTCTAGTTTAGTAGTTCTGTGATCAGTGATTTTCTCTTCAGTATGGTGCACAACGAGGGCTGCTCTACTTTTTCAACAAACAAATTTTGGGTCGATTGGAAAAATCACCTCTAGTCGATGTTTGAGAAGATACACAATGACTGGAAGTTTATCAGCGAACAATGACCTTTAACACCTCCACCACTGTTAGACCAGAGAGAGAGAGAGAGAGAGAGAGAGAGAGAGAGAGAGAGAGAGAGAGAGAGAGAGAGAGAGAGAGAGAGAGAGAGAGAGAGAGAGAGACAAAAATAGAGTTAGTTCTCCAGGTTCTATTAGTGATGACAGGCCTGGGCCGGTCTGGGTGATAGAGATGGATGTTTCTCCTGAGGCTAACAGACTCAGCTTAAGGCCACTCACTCACACAAACACACGCTCACACACACACAAACACACAAATGCACACACACACACACACACACACACATAAACAGCGAGACGTATTACTCATCTAATCCGACCATCAACTTTGTCGTGCTCTCACAGACACACACACACACACACACACACACACACACGTTTGGATGGACACAAACCAAGACTCACAAACACACATGCATAACAAAACACTAAACACTGATCACCGTCTCTCAATGCACACCAACTCACATACTGCCCCTAATGCCCCTACTCAGACCACATACTGCCCCTACTCAGACCACATACTGCCCCTACTCAGGCTCACATACTGCCCCTAATGCCCTACTGCCCCTACTCAGACCACATACTGCCCCTAATGCCCCTACTCAGACCACATACTGCCCCTACTCAGACCACATACTGCCCCTACTCAGACCACATACTGCCCCTAATGCCCCTACTCAGACCACATACTGCCCTACTCAGACAACATACTGCCCCTACTCAGGCTCACATACTGCCCCTAATGCCCTACTGCCCCTACTCAGACCACATACTGCCCCTAATGCCCTACTCAGACCACATACTGCCCTACTGCCCCTACTCAGACCACATACTGCCCTACTGCCCCTACTCAGACCACATACTGCCCCTAATGCCCCTACTCAGACCACATACTGCCCTACTGCCCCTACTCAGGCCCCATACTGCCCCTACTACCCCTAATGCCCCTACTCAGACCACATACTGCCCCTACTGCCCCTACTCAGGCCCCATACTGCCCTAATGCCCCTACTCAGACCACATACTGCCCCTACTACCCCTAATGCCCCTACTCAGACCACATACTGCCCCCTAATGCCCCTACTCAGACCACATACTGCCCCCTAATGCCCCTACTCAGACCACATACTGCCCCTAATGCCCCTACTCACACCACATACTGCCCCTACTGCCCCTACTCAGACCACATACTGCCCCTACTACCCCTAATGCCCCTACTCAGACCACATACTGCCCCTAATGCCCCTACTCAGACCCCATACTGCCCCTAATGCCCCTACTCAGACCACATACTGCCCCTACTGCCCCTACTCAGGCCCCATACTGCCCCTACTCAGACCACATACTGCCCCTACTCAGGCCCCATACTGCCCCTACTACCCCTAATGCCCCTACTCAGACCACATACTGCCCCTACTCAGGCCCCATACTGCCCTAATGCCCCTACTCAGGCCACATACTACCCCTACTACCCCTAATGCCCCTACTCAGACCACATACTGCCCCCTAATGCCCCTACTCAGACCACATACTGCCCCTAATGCCCCTACTCAGACCACATACTGCCCCTACTACCCCTAATGCCCCTATTCAGACCACATACTGCCCCTACTGCCCCTACTCAGACCCCATACTGCCCCTAATGCCCCTACTCAGACCACATACTGCCCCTAATGCCCCTACTCAGACCACATACTGCCCCTAATGCCCCTACTCAGACCACATACTGCCCCTAATGCCCCTACTCAGACCACATACTGCCCCTACTACCCCTAATGCCCCTACTCAGACCACATACTGCCCCTACTGCCCCTAATGCCCCTACTCAGACCCCATACTGCCCCTACTCAGACCACATACTGCCCCTACTGCCCCTACTCAGGCCCCATACTGCCCCTACTACCCCTACTCAGATCACATACTGCCCCTACTCAGGCCCCATACTGCCCCTACTACCCCTAATGCCCCTACTCAGACCACATACTGCCCCTAATGCCCCTACTCAGGCCCCATACTGCCCCTACTACCCCTAATGCCCCTACTCAGATCACATACTGCCCCTACTCAGGCCCCATACTGCCACTACTACCCCTAATGCCCCTACTCAGACCACATACTGCCCCTTCTCAGACCACATACTGCCCCTAATGCCCCTACTCAGACTACATACTGCCCCTAATGCCCCTACTCAGACCCCCATACTGCCCTACTGCCCCTACCCAGGCCCACATACTACCCCTAATGCCCCTACTCAGACCACATACTGCCCCTAATGCCCCTACTCAGGCCCACATACTGCCCCTACTACCCCTAATGCCCCTACTCAGACCACATACTGCCCCTAATGCCCCTACTCAGGCCCACATACTGCCCCTACTACCCCTAATGCCCCTACTCAGGCCCACATACTGCCCCTACTCAGACCCCATACTGCCCCTAATGCCCCTACTCAGACCACATACTGCCCCTAATGCCCCTACTCAGACTACATACTGCCCCTAATGCCCCTACTCAGACTACATACTGCCCCTAATGCCCCTACTCAGACTACATACTGCCCCTAATGCCCCTACTCAGACTCACATACTGCCCCTAATGCCCCTACTCAGACTCACATACTGCCCCTACTCAGACTCACATACTGCCCCTAATGCCCCTACTCAGACTACATACTGCCCCTAATGCCCCTACTCAGACTCACATACTGCCCCTAATGCCCCTACTCAGACTCACATACTGCCCCTACTCAGACTCACATACTGCCCCTAATGCCCCTACTCAGACTACATACTGCCCCTAATGCCCCTACTCAGACTCACATACTGCCCCTACTCATCAGAGCGTTGGTCGGGGAGCGCGTCAGATGGACCGCGTTGACCTACAGGGGGAGGAGCCTTTGGATTGTGTGTGTTTGTCCGTCTGTCTGTCTGTGTGTGTCTGTGTCGGTGTGTGTCTAATATTGTCTGACATAATAACGTGTGTGTGTGTGTGACTGTGTGTAGACATGTTTCACGATGACCTACTCGCTGGGGGAGAGACAGTCACCTGAACCACAGTCTTAACCACAGATCCTTAAATTCAAAGCCCCTCAGAGGCGGTCCTTGGGGGGGGGGGCTTTTAAAGTCGAGTCTATAGCACCTAATCAGGGCTACAGTGTCGCCGGCTGCACACAGACACAACACGAGCCCACAGGGCACCCAGCATCCCAACGGGAACGCGCCCCTATCAGAGCATGAGGACCCAGACCATGTGTTCACATTGATTCTAAAAGGCGTTTACAGGTTGCCAGCACCAAAGGAGACTCAGACCAGGGCGGAGTTTCTCCAGTCCTGAATGAGGAACCCTTGAGGAGAGGTCTGGGACGCTGGTCGAGGGTCAGATGTGGAACGCAAGCCCAGCCAATGTTCCCACTGCAAGGAGTTAGTGTTTGACGTTGCTGTCCTGACCAGTTCAGACTGGTTTCATGGAACCGACACAGGAATCTGATCGCTGTGGCAGCATCCAGTCATGGAGGCCTTTGACCTGATGCCGGCCGGTGGCCATGACTCTGATCAGGGATGAGGTCTGCTGACTTTTGCGACTAGGCAAGATTAGAAGTGTCCTTTTCTAAATGACCATACATATAGGCTGAAAGACAGACTGTGAAATAAGTTCAGTCAGGTCTTTGGCAATGTAAAATCTTTATTTCAAGACACTACCGTTTGGCTTTTCGATTATATTTAATAGACAGCATTTGCCCTCCACATTCAAATTGAAGGAATGGAACCGAGAACTGATGAAAATAAGTGTGATCTCACGTAGAAAACTTTAATCTATTGCATCTCCCATGAATAAAATGCCACTTCATGTTCACATGCCATTCTGTTAAAGCATGACCTTGGGGTTTTTCAACCCCGACCCTGTCTCACCATGGGTTTGGGTGTTTGTGTGACTAATGCAGGGCTGCATTGTAACCCGATGAGCTACCAGCCCCCGACAATGGGAGTCCTCTAGAAGTGCTTATTTTTGCTGCTCTCAGATTGTTATTATGTCAGACAATATTAGGGAAGGATCCCTCCAGAGAAATACAACTATTTTTCTTTTTCACTTTCATTTTCAGGTAGCTTTGTCATTGTCAAGTCTCGCTCAAGGAGAAGTTTTGAAGGCTTGTCTTTGTGGTCATTATTATCGCGTTGTATTTGCGCAATGTCAGTGGAACAACAGGCAGAGGATGTGCGACATTGGCCTCATAGGATCACACTACAGCCCCGTCTGTAGGTTGAAGCTCTCTCGCTCAACAAACAATTTCAGAAATTGTTGTGTGCATTAGTCACTTAGACCCAACATGAGGGGAAATAGGATCTAGGTTGAAAAGTTATTCTTTAATAATTACAGCAGTGGCTTCAGTTCACAGACAACAATAAACTGTGAGAGAAAACAAATGAAACACATCACAGGACTGCATAAGGCTAATCTCATAACTCTTCATAACCACAAATACTAATTTGGGCCCACAAAGAAATCAAGTATTAGACCCCAACCCCAACATGGTGCACAGTGTTTATCAAGCAGTTTTCATCTGTAAATGAAATAAACCACATAAAAGCAGTATGATGAATGAAAGCAGCGTTAATTGGCCCCAGGTTCCAGCGGGAGATTGCACAGCAAGAGATGTTTGAAAATCTCAAGAAAGACAACACTGAAGAACAGAGGAGTACAATACTGAGAGTGGCGTGATGACGCTTCTCTGCATTGATAGAAACACCTGGACGTACGCTGGAGGGAAAACCACATGTGCATTCATCTTCAACGTATTTGGCCAACAAGATAGAACTCAACTGGTCCCAAAATAAGCACACGACTAAATTATAAAAAGACAGATGGATAATCCAGAGTACATGCCTTGAGTGAAATCCATGAAAAAATGTCCGAAAGCCATGTTATGAGGTATTATAGCCCATAATAACCACTCTCCGTGGGAGCCGGGATCCATTAGTTTCCACAACATCTTCTTTCAATGGAAATATAAAATAAGTTTCTGTCTTCGTCCTTGCTGGAAGTACAGATTGTCCAACCGTTAAGGCCGGTGCCCAAACAGCAGCTGATCCTGGTGACGGAGTGCTGAGGTTTGGCCTCCGGTACTCTCCGTAGACGGAGAGGAAACTTAACTTAAGAGTCATGGCTAGAGTCAGCCGTCCATTAACCCATCAACGTTACCTCATCGTGCTACTTAAAGAGGGACAATAAAAGATAACTCAACTTAATTTAACTAACTTACTTGGTTCCCAAGATAAATACCAAAAGGTAGAGGCCGCAAAGACAACGGAAAGTTCAGAGAAACAGTTACTCCTCCGTATGGCTTCCTGCATCTCAACCTACATCAGTGTACGTCTAACTGGCTGCACCACCCGTCTGTCCGTCTGTCAGTCTGTCGGTGGGGTTGGACTGACTGAGTCCCAGCCTGCATGCCACTGCTGGACTGAGGCCAATTTAGTTTCTCCCGGTAAACGTCTCATTTGACTGACTGCTGCCATATGTCTGCCTGCCTGCGTGACTGGTTATGATTGACTGATGTCTTGGTCAACTTAACATCTGGTTGAATTTCAATAATAATACCTATGGCTGCCTTCTGTCCTTCTGTCCTTCTGTTTATATTCCCAGGGGTCTTCAGCCAAGATGTTGACAGCTCAATGTGCGATTTGGACTTATGAATAAAAATAAGAATAATATAATTTAGATATTTACATATCTGTGTGTGTGTGTGTGTGTGTGTGTGTGTGTGTGTGTGTGTGTGTGTGTGTGTGTGTGTGTGTGTGTGTGTGTGTGTGTGTGTGTCCGTCTCCAGGCTGATGACTAGCCCAGGCAGCCGAGCAAGGCCCACAGCCAGCGAGCCATTGGGTGACCTTTGACCTGGAGGTACACCTCGTACAGACCCAGCCTCCACAGCCCCAGCACCTCGCCCACTGAGATCCGCAGACGCCGCGTCCGGGAGCTGGCCTTGCTCCTCCTGTGCCTGCATGAAGAAAAGGATGAAAGATATGATGTTAAAGGTGCTGTGGGTAAGAAACCGAATTCCTTCTCACTACTGGCCCCTTTAGGCCGGTTGGTGAACTGCAGCCCTGCAAGAGGCAGCGCTTTCAGATCGCTGGAGGGCGAGCTCTGTGGGTTGAGACAATGACCATCATATACGGATGTCAGTTATTATCATAAACAAACAAATTAATAAAACAGCTTTTGACAGAAGATACATTTACCTAGAAGTCTCTTCTCCCATTTACATTTAAACAGAACAAACGTTGGTGCACCAGGCGGTGATTTCACATTTCTAGTTAAATCTTTGAATCCTGATTGAGACACTTTTAAACCTTCAGCAGTCCACAGAGTGCCCTTAAAACTCTCAGGCCATGATTTGAATGATTTGAGATTAGCAGCAGAGACCAATATCTCACTGAACAAATTCTAAGCAGCAAAACCAAAAAAAATACATTTTCGTTTTAAATTGCACCTTTTTATTGAAGAATATGACGTTAAATCAAAATATATAAATATATGAAAAATCAAAATATATCACGACATGACGGATCAAAACGGAGAGGTTGATCTCCGGGGGGATGGCCAGCAGCTAGGAGAGGAGGAGAGGAGAGGAGAGAGGAGAGAGGAGAGGAGAGGAGGAGAGGAGAGAGGAGAGGAGAGGAGAGGAGAGGAGAGGAGAGGAGAGGAGAGAGAAGAGGAGGAGGGAGGAGAGGAGAGAGGAGAGGAGAGGAGAGGAGAGGAGAGAGCAGAGGAGGGAGGAGAGGAGAGGAGAGGAGAGGAGAGGAGATGAGGAGGGAGGAGAAGAGAGAGGAGAGGAGGAGGGAGGAGGAGAGGAGAGAGGAGAGGAGAGGAGAGGAGAGGAGAGGGGAGGGGAGGAGAGAGGGAGGAGGAGAGGAGAGGAGGAGGAGAGGAGAGGAGGAGGGAGGAGAGGAGAGGAGGGGAAAGAGGAGGAGGGAGAGAGGAGGGGAGGAGGGAGGAGAGGAGAGGAGGAGAGGAGAAGAGGGGAGGGGAGGGTGGGCTGGCGGGGACGCCTGGCGGGGGACGCCGTCTGTTAACTGATGATGTGTTCAACTCACTCGGACGGCTCTCTGCTGTCAGACACCCCGCATAACCTGGCTGCTCCGCCAGGACAGGGAACTGTGTGTGTGTGTGTGTGTGTGTGTGTGTGTGTGTGTGTGTGTGTGTGTGTGTGTGTGTTGTCATTTGACATCGCAAATGCAAACTGGGTCAGTCCGGGGTCATTCTGGGGACAGGCTGGAGTGGAGGGGAGGGTGGAGGAGAGGGTGGAGGGGAGGGTGGAGGAGAGGGTGGAGGAGAGGGTGGAGGAGAGGGTGGAGGGTGGAGGAGAGGGTGGAGGGTGGAGGAGAGGGTGGAGGGTGGAGGGGAGGGGAGGGTGGAGGGTGGGAGGGTGGAGGGTGGAGGAGAGGGTGGAGGAGAGGGTGGAGGGTGGAGGGGAGGGTGGAGGGTGGAGGGGAGGGGAGGGTGGAGGGGAGGGTGGAGTGGAGGGGAGGGTGAAGGGTGGAGGGTGGAGTGGAGGGTGGAGGGGAGGGTGGAGGAGAGGGTGGAGGGGAGGGTGGAGGGTGGAGGGGAGGGTGGAGGAGAGGGTGGAGGGGAGGGTGGAGGGTGGAGGGTGGAGGGTGGAGTGGAGGGTGGAGGGTGGAGGGGAGGGGAGGGTGGAGGGTGGAGGGGAGGGGAGGGTGGAGGGGAGGGGAGGGTGGAGGGTGGAGGGGAGGGGAGGGTGGAGGGTGGAGGAGAGGGTGGAGGGGAGGGTGGAGTGGAGGGGAGGGTGAAGGGTGGAGGGTGGAGTGGAGGGTGGAGGGTGGAGGGGAGGGGAGGGTGGAGGAGAGGGTGGAGGGTGGAGTGGAGGGGAGGGTGGAGGGTGGAGGGGAGGGGAGGGTGGAGGAGAGGGTGGAGGGTGGAGGGGAGGGGAGGGTGGAGTGGAGGGGAGGGTGGAGGAGAGGGTGGAGGAGAGGGTGGAGGGGAGGGTGGAGGTGGAGGTTGGAAGGGAGAGGTGGAGAGAGGAGGGTGGAGGGGAGAGGTGGAAGTGTACGGAGGTGGAGGGTGGAGTCGTACGGAGGTGGAGGTGTATGGAGGGTGGAGGTGTATGGAGGTGGAGGGTGGAGTCGTACGGAGGTGGGGGGTGGAGGTTTACAGAGGTGGAGGTGTATGGAGGGTGGAGGTGTACGGAGGTGGAGGTGTACGGAGGTGGAGGTGTATGGAGGGTGGAGATGGAGGTGTATGGAGGGTGGAGGTGTATGGAGGGCGGAGGTGGAGGTGTACGGAGGTTGGAGGTGTACGGAGGTGGAGGGTGGAGGTGTATGGAGGGTGGAGGTGTATGGAGGGTGGAGGTGTACAGAGGGTGGAGGTGTACCTGGCCAGGGCGCGGACGCAGCAGCGGGACATGTTGAGGAAGGAGGAGGAGGCGGCGCGGGTCTGCAGCGCGGCCTCGATGCCGCGCAGCAGGTCGTTGGTCTTCAGCAGCAGCAGCATCTGGCGCGGCACTCTGTTGAGCAGCTCGCTGATCTGGGGCAGGTACTGCGACACGTTGGTGCGGATCTCCACATCCTGTCCATTCAGGGGGCCAGGGGAACACACGGTACAGGGGTGAGACCACATCCTGTCCATTCAGGGGGCCAGGGGAACACACGGTACAGGGGTGAGACCACATCCTGTCCATTCAGGGGGCCAGGGGAACACACGGTACAGGGGTGAGACCACATCCTGTCCATTCAGGGGGCCAGGGGAACACACGGTACAGGGGTGAGACCACATCCTGTCCATTCAGGGGGCCAGGGGAACACACGGTACAGGGGTGAGACCACATCCTGTCCATTCAGGGGGCATGGGGAACACACGGTACAGGGGTGAGACCACATCCTGTCCATTCAGGGGGCCAGGGGAACACACGGTACAGGGGGATAGACCATGGGGTTCACCCCAGAGATCAGACCTCCTGATTGTGATAGGACTACACCCCGCAATCAAAATAATACACAGTTACAATGTGCATGTTGTAGAGCTGAGGATCGATCAGAGAGAGAGAGAGAGAGAGAGAGAGAGAGAGAGAGAGATGCTGAGTCACTGAGTCACTGTCCTCCATTGTCTCTCGCCCTGTGCTAGTGTCAGCCCTGGTTCCAGTTCTCCTCTGCGTTTCAGTCCATTGTGTTCAGGGTTTGATTGACCTGCCGCTCTGTGACTCTGTGAATGAGGCCGAACCACATCGACCGAAGCCGGGGAGCAAGATGTCTCTCCTCTCATTGTTTCTAATTGTGGCTCATTTTGGAGAAGGTCATTCAGGCAGAAGGGAGATGATCTCTGTGATTTGGTGTCAAAGATCCTGATTCCAGTCCTATCTAAAACACATATCATCCTGCAGCAGTTAGGAGTTAAAGGCCGTTGTCATCTTGTCTACACCCCTTCCCTCTGGTGGAGAGCACTCTGGTAAAGAGTTGATTTGATTTGGTTCAGAGACGCCACAGGGTGGTTGTCACGGCCCTTCCACCAAACTCAGCTTTCAGTGCTTTGAAAAATGCTATATAGGTGCAATAATTATTATTATTATCTTAATTATTATATTACTCATTATTATGAGGGTTATATATTATATACATATGCATATATGACCCAGATTTTTTCTCTTTGGTATGTTGTGTCTGCAGAACACTGTTCTATTTTATAGGTCATTGTGTAACTTTGTAGAGTGAAATGTCCCAGGAAATTCTAATATTCTTCGAATGATAGTTTTGCAATGCTCATTTAACACCTCAGAAAATGATTACTGTCATTATTACCACAAAAGAACCAAACATTTGGTTTTCCATATATAAATGGAGTAGAAGGCATAAAAACACAAAACAAACGTAACATTCCTGATTGTAAGCCATTTAAACTTTGGTCCAAGCTTGTATTTGTCTAGAGCAGTCGAGTTCCTGTCAACATTTGAAACATTGTCAAAATGTTAATATCTGTCGGGAGCCTTTTGCATTTTGACATCACCATGTGGATCCGAACCGAAGGCAGTGTAGGCCATGGCTGACAATCAGCAACCGTGTTCGGTACACTTTAAATAAAGATTCATTTTAAAGTTGCAATGTTTAACACTTTAACTAGTTAGTAAGTCAAAAAAAACTGGACATATTTGTAGTCAATGCTAATTGATAGGGATTCAAAGATTGCATCAATAAAATCACATCCTTTGACTGAATGTTTTACAAATAAACAATACTGACCATCCTGTACCTCTCTCTCTTTGTTTGAACGCCCCCCCCCCCCCCCCCGCCAACCCCAGCCGGCAGGACAGCTACTGCACCGCAGTGGGAGTGAACACAACCCCCCCCGTCACCTGGCTCAGACCTGAACAATACCACTTTAGACGTGCTGTTCATGTGTGCAGACATTTAAAGATGTGTACGGCGACAGAACTTAAAGACAACCTCTATCTCATCTCCTTTTAAAGACAATGTGAAATGGCCTTTATTCAATACCTGTGTAACACAACATACAATGAGTGCAGGTGGATGTGTTCTGAGGATGTGTTTCAACATACAATGAGTGCTGAGGATGTGTTCTGAGGATGTGTTTCAACATACAATGAGTGAAGAGGATGTGTTATGAGGATGTGTTTCAACATACAATGAGTGCTGAGGATGTGTTCTGAGGATGTGTTTCAACATACAATGAGTGAATAGGGTGTGTTCTGAGGATGTGTTTCAACATACAATGAGTGAAGAGGATGTGTTCTGAGGATGTGTTTCAACATACAATGAGTGAAGAGGATGTGTTCTGAGGATGTGTTTCAACATACAATGAGTGACGAGGATGTGTTCTGAGGATGTGTTTCAACAGACAATGAGTGAAGAGGATGTGTTCTGAGGATGTGTTTCAACAGACAATGAGTGAAGAGGATGTGTTCGGAGGATGTGTTTCAACATACAATGAGTGCACATGGATGTGTTCTGAGGATGTGTCTGTTCCCGCTAGCCGCAGGAGCGCCGTGGAAACCGTAGACTGATTTCGTGGCGTCTTTTAAGGACAACTTCAGGATTGTTTCAAGCTGTTCTCCTTTGACAAAACATATAAACAGAGCTCAATCATACAGCCTTCCACTCTCACCTAAATCCTCAGCCTAATCCTAAATGTCTTTCAGTTCACTTCGGCAATTTCAGACCGGATTTGAGGGGCTTCCGCAGTTCCCTCTAATCCCAACCCAACACAGTGCATGGCGTGGTGTACTGCAGGTACTGGCCCTCAGGGAGGCAGTTCCACCTCCCTAGTGCCGCATCACTCATACAGAAAACATGGCAGCATGAGCAATTAGCCCCCGCCCCCCCATAAACCACCGCGCACAGCGTCGGCCCAAACCCTGTGATTCATGGGACAGCTCTGCCCTCATTGGATAATTTATACACACATTAAACGTCCCCGCGGTGGATTTATGAAACGCATTAGGATGTGAACGCGCGTTGAATTAAACTCGGCTGTCCGACTGCTTGCTTGCTGTGCGTCGCGTGTGGACGTCCGGACAGCTTATTTACTACGAAGAGCTACGGCGTGGCCCACACGCATTATTCCGCCGTGCGCTTCATGCATGGAGACGGCGCAGCGACACAAGGTGGATCTGGGGCCCGGAATATCGTCTTCAGGGGCCAGTGGAGACGGGGCTGCTCCAGGAGCGTCTAGGGATCTGTCTCTGTGATGAGTAGGTGTACCATGTTGTCTCTGTGATGAGTAGGTGTGTTGTCTCTGTGATGAGTAGGTGTGTTGTCTCTGTGATGAGTAGGTGTATCATGTTGTCTCTGTGATGAGTAGGTGTACCATGTTGTCTCTGTGATGAGTAGGTGTATCATGTTGTCTCTGTGATGAGTAGGTGTGTTGTCTCTGTGATGAGTAGGTGTATCATGTTGTCTCTGTGATGAGTAGGTGTGTTGTCTCTGTGATGAGTAGGTGTGTTGTCTCTGTGATGAGTAGGTGTACCATGTTGTCTCTGTGATGAGTAGGTGTGTTGTCTCTGTGATGAGTAGGTGTACCATGTTGTCTCTGTGATGAGTAGGTGTGTTGTCTCTGTGATGAGTAGGTGTGTTGTCTCTGTGATGAGTAGGTGTATCATGTTGTCTCTGTGATGAGTAGGTGTATCATGTTGTCTCTGTGATGAGTAGGTGTATCATGTTGTCTCTGTGATGAGTAGGTGTATCATGTTGTCTCTGTGATGAGTAGGTGCATCATGTTGTCTCTGTGATGAGTAGGTGTATCATGTTGTCTCTGTGATGAGTAGGTGTATCATGTTGTCTCTGTGATGAGTAGGTGTATCATGTTGTCTCTGTGATGAGTAGGTGTGTTGTCTCTGTGATGAGTAGGTGTACCATGTTGTCTCTGTGATGAGTAGGTGTGTTGTCTCTGTGATGAGTAGGTGTATCATGTTGTCTCTGTGATGAGTAAGTGTATCATGTTGTCTCTGTGATGAGTAGGTGTGTTGTCTCTGTGATGAGTAGGTGTACCATGTTGTCTCTGTGATGAGTAGGTGTGTTGTCTCTGTGATGAGTAGGTGTGTTGTCTCTGTGATGAGTAGGTGTATCATGTTGTCTCTGTGATGAGTAGGTGTATCATGTTGTCTCTGTGATGAGTAGGTGTATCATGTTGTCTCTGTGATGAGTAGGTGTACCATGTTGTCTCTGTGATGAGTAGGTGTACCATGTTGTCTCTGTGATGAGTAGGTGTGTTGTCTCTGTGATGAGTAGGTGTATCATGTTGTCTCTGTGATGAGTAGGTGTACCATGTTGTCTCTGTGATGAGTAGGTGTATCATGTTGTCTCTGTGATGAGTAGGTGTGTTGTCTCTGTGATGAGTAGGTGTGTTGTCTCTGTGATGAGTAGGTGTACCATGTTGTCTCTGTGATGAGTAGGTGTACCATGTTGTCTCTGTGATGAGTAGGTGTGTTGTCTCTGTGATGAGTAGGTGTGTTGTCTCTGTGATGAGTAGGTGTGTTGTCTCTGTGATGAGTAGGTGTGTTGTCTCTGTGATGAGTAGGTGTACCATGTTGTCTCTGTGATGAGTAGGTGTGTTGTCTCTGTGATGAGTAGGTGTATCATGTTGTCTCTGTGATGAGTAGGTGTGTTGTCTCTGTGATGAGTAGGTGTGTTGTCTCTGTGATGAGTAGGTGTACCATGTTGTCTCTGTGATGAGTAGGTGTGTTGTCTCTGTGATGAGTAGGTGTATCATGTTGTCTCTGTGATGAGTA
>NC_082386.1:21696743-21710470 GCF_031168955.1 Gadus macrocephalus | reverse complement strand
CGAAGGTATCAGGGACAAAAACAGGATGTGAATGGAGCCGACTGCTTATCACGATATTTTTTTATTTTATTTTGTCCGCCGTTGTGCTTATACATTTTTGGATACATTTTTATATCACATTTTTGGAATGTGATATAAATTTAAACTAGAACAAGCACCGTGCAGACCTTCTGCATTGTGTCTGTCTTCAGGTCACGCAGTACAGTGTTCATCCATCTATTTACTGCACCTCTCTTGCCTCTAGATCAAGGGGCCGTTCAGTGTGATCAAACAATAGGAGCACAAGTAGTGCGACGGAACTTCTCCTCACTTACAGGAGCCCACAGCAGCACTGCGTCTGCGCCGTGTGTGCGTCTGCGCGTGTGTGCGTCTGCGTGTGTGTGCGTCTGCGTGTGAGTGTGTGTGCGTGCGTGATCTGTCTTTCTACACACACAAACAAAGCCATGTAAGTAATGCAATTACATACATACATAACACAAAGATTGTAGGCACACAGACAAAGACACACGCACGCACACCTACACCACAACAACAACAAACAGAGCAGTGCCATAGTCCGACCGAGCCCCCCCCCGCCCCCATCATCACGCAAGACGACTGCTGATTGCTCCTTCAATCCATCCCCCCCTTCCCTTGTTGAGAGAGAGAGAGAGAGAGAAGAGCGAGAGAGAGAGAGAGAAAATAGAGGGGTGGGGTACCATCCAAAATGGCTGACAGTCTGTGTTGGTGTGTTTTCGGATCAACAGGTGTTTCTGGGGACCCATGCGCCCCGCCCACCCACACACCAGGGAGAACAACGACAGAAGACCACGAGGCTTTAAAGAGAGGATGATAGCAGGAAGTTTACACGCTGCACGGCGGCAGAGAGCAGAGTCACCTCTGGAACAACACACTTGTGTTCAAGACAAAAGACCGAGCTCTGCAGCTGACCGGGACAATGGACCTGCTGGTGTGATTATCTCCAGCACCGCACTCCTCTTCCTCCTCCTCCTCCTCATCAGACTCCACCGCTATCTCCCTCCTCCTCCTCCTCCCCTCTACCTCCTCCTCCTCCTCCTTCTCCTCCCCCCCCCTCCTCCTCCCCCTCCTCCTCCTCTCCTGCTCCTGTAGCTCCCCCTCCTCCTAATCTCCTCTCCCCCCCCTCCTCTTCCTCCTCTCCTCTCCCCCCCTCCTCCCCCTCCTCTCCTCCCCCTCCTGTAGCTCCTCCTCCTCTCCCTCCTCCTCCTGTGGCTCCTCCTCCTCCCCCTCCTGTAGCTCCTCCTCCCCCTCCTCTCCTCCTCCTCCCTCCTCCTCTCCTCCTCCTCCTGTAGCTCCTCCTCCTCCTCCCTCCTCCTCCTCCTCCTCCTGTAGCTCCTCCTCCCTCCTCCCTCCTCCTCCTCCTCTCCCTCCTCCTCCTGTAGCTCCTCCTCCTCCTCCTCTCCTCCTCCTCCCCCTCCTCCTCCTCCCTCCTCTCCTCCTCCTCCTCCCTCCTCCTCCTCTCCTCCTCCTGTAGCTCCTCCTCCTCCTCCTCCTCCTCCTCTCCTCCTCCTCAAGACCCAAAGCAAGCAACAATGAAGTGGGGGTTGGGGGTAGGGGGGGTGCTACGATAGGCTGATGCTACTGACACAGAACAGGAAGTGAGAGGCATGTTCCCTTCAGCAGCAGATGGAGAGGGACACTCTTCATGTTGGGTTCTTATAACGACTGAACCGTCATCGACCAATAAGCAGCTCTCTCTCAGGATGACTGAAACCTTCCCTGCCAATCAGTGGCTGCCAACGATCCAAAAAAAGAAGAAGCAATCTTTGACTCATTTTTGTTTGAAACCAGTCCTTTTATTGCAATAATTTAACTGCTGTGAAATCCTTATGATGAATAATACATTTCCTAATGAAGATGTACACCTCTGCTGATTTATACTGGTACCAATACTAGATTTCATGCATTGTAGCTCCCCAGACCTCTATAACCCTACAGTCTGTAGCTAAGTGTCAAGCTAGCTGTTCTCGTCTACTCTGCACACTGGGAGAAACTAAATCCCTCTCCCTCTCTCACTCTCCATTTCAACTGCCCAGTGCAAGATGTTCATCGCTGATTCTGAGACTGTAAAACAGACCAGGGAACAAACTCTATGAATACCAAAGTAGCCCCAGCTGTTCTCTCTCTCACACACACACACACACACACACACACACACACACACACACACACACACACACACACACACACACACACACACACACACACACACACACACACACACACACACACACACACACACACACTCCCTTGTAAGTGGGCTGCATATAAACACCCAATAAATACCAAACAAACAAATACACTCTTTAACATGTACATTTCAAACAACGTTATCAGACATGCATGCATGAGTTTCCAGTGACCTTTGACTATATTGTAGAATGTAGCGACTTAGGTCCTCAGTACCATGCAGTAACCAGGTCCTCAGTACCATGCAGTAATCAGGTCCTCAGTACCATCCTTTTGGAGGATATTAGTCTCTGCTTGGTGGCTTTTCAAGGAGCCACCGAAGGGGAAATGGTTTAGTCTTCAGTCTATTGCTGAGCTAGTGTGTATGTGTGTGTGTGTGTGTGTGTGTGTGTGTTTTTGTGTGTGTGTGTGTGTGTGTGTGTGTGTGTGTGTGTGTGTGTGTGTGTGTGTGTGTGTGTGTGTGTGTGTGTGTGTGTGTGTGTGTGTGTGTGTGTGCCCCCTGGCACCCATCGATCCCCCTGACCCCCCCGGTCGGTAAAGAAGGGAGCAACGACCTCATAGCGGCAGAATGTCCGGTGCAGATTGTTAATCCGCCAGTGGATTCCTCTTCCCTTCAGAGTTCCTGGGTGTAAACAGTGAGACCGAGCCATCCATTCAGCGGCCGGCCCGAGGCCTGGGAGCTGGGAGCTGGGCTCCAGACACGCTGCAGGGAGAAGTGTTTGAGCAGAGTGATGAGGGGATGGGGTTCACTCTACGGCCCCCAGCATCAGATAGCACTGAGAGGGGGGGGTGAGGCTCTAGTAGAACGAGAAAGGGATCACTCCTGATCACATAACCTGGAGGGGGTCAGCAGCAGAGAGCTCCAAAGAACCGCTTCTTCACCAAGTAACCGGTGGTTAGTAAAGGATACGGTTCAGCCTCAGCGCGTAGTTAGCGCTGCATGTGACCTGGTTAAAGCAGCATCCCTCTGGCGGTAGTGTACTCATTTGATATAATTCCCTTTTAGATCTCAGCATTAATCAAACGTTCTAATGGGAGGCAGCACTGGCAGGCTCTGCCTCAGTCTGGGCCACACACCTAGCAGCTATCAGGCTATCAATGCAGCTGTACAATAGAGACCCTCTATCGGCTCTTTGAACACAAACACAAGCTCCTGAAGCAATTAAGGGACTCCGCAAATATGAATCCTGAGGCATTATTTAACGAACGCCTGGCCCTAATTACCATGATTAAGAGCATGAGCTCGGGGCGCCGCCGTCGGATAACTTTCTGCGGCGCTCATTAATATGCGGCTGGCACAGGTTAACGAGGGAAAGGTCGCCCGCGTCGCGCCCGCACATTAACCCGCCGACTCTCAAAGGGTGCCGTTGCCATGGCGCCCCCCCCTGCCTTTTGAAACATAACAAATCCCAGAGCAAATAAAAATGAGGCTAATACAAACACAATGTGGCTTGTCAGGGGGAGAGCCAACACGAACCCCCCCCCAGGTGGGGGCAGCGGAGGATGAATTATGGAAGCGGAGCCGGCGTGACAACAGCTGAGTCGCTCATTATGCTAACACGCTAAACGGTAGCAAATTGTCTCTGTGGCCGCTGAACTGCTGTCAGACGCCCTCACGGGAGAACCGGCTGCGGGACGGAACCGGGAGACGGAACCGGGAGGCGGAACCGGGAGACGGAACCGGGAGGCGGAACCGGGAGACGGAACCGGGTGCTCGCCGGTTCCACACGCAGTCCCCTTTCAGGACGCGGCTCTCAGGATGGATGGACTCACGTTTCAGGAAGGAAAACATTCAGCATTCGTTCAACAACTACAAACACCCCTCATTCCTCCCACCCCTTTATGTCCCGGCTCTCTGCCCGGGGCTCACATCCACGCCAGAGCAACCAGTGGCCGCTATGCTAACCCTAGCCCTGGAGTTAATGAATATGCTAATGAGCGGTGTGGGTGGGGGCCCAGGGGGCGGGTTACCCAGCGACAGACGCTCCCAAAAAATGACTTATGGCACAAACAAAATGGCCCCTGTGGCCTGGCAGTGCAGAGGAGGGAGGGAGGGAGGGAGGGAGGGAGGGAGGGAGGGAGGGAGGGAGGGGAGAGGGAGAGAGACAGAGAGACAGAGAGACAGAGAGAGATACACCCGATAGTAAATCATTTGTCAGTGTAGGAAAGGGAATATTTTCTTTCCATTGTCTCTTTTGTCAAATAAAGATCAGGATTTGTTTACCTCATCAGAAATACAGAATCTATCATCACAGGCGAAGGTTTAAGATTGAAGACCAATTCTCGAACTTCTGAGTATGATTGTGGTTCCCTTCCTGGATCTCGTGCCTGGGTCCACCACTGGTATATGAACTCCCAGTATAGGGTCCACCACTGGTATATGAACTCCCAGTATAGGGTCCACCACTGGTATATGAAGTCCCAGTATAGGGTCCACCACTGGTATATGAAGTCCCAGTAGGGGTCCACCACTGGTATATGAACTCCCAGTATAGGGTCCACCACTGGTATATGAAGCCCCAGTAGGGGTCCACCACTGGTATATGAAGTCCCAGTAGGGGTCCACCACTGGTATATGAAGTCCCAGTAGGGGTCCACCACTGGTATATGAAGTCCCAGTATAGGGTCCACCACTGGTATATGAAGTCCCAGTAGGGGTCCACCACTGGTATATGAAGTCCCAGTATAGGGTCCACCACTGGTATATGAAGTCCCAGTATAGGGTCCACCACTGGTATATGAAGTCCCAGTATAGGGTCCACCACTGGTATATGAAGTCCCAGTATAGGGTCCACCACTGGTATATGACGTCCCAGTATAGGGTCCACCACTGGTATATGAAGCCCCAGTAGGGGTCCACCACTGGTATATGAAGTCCCAGTATAGGGTCCACCACTGGTATATGAAGTCCCAGTATAGGGTCCACCACTGGTATATGAAGTCCCAGTAGGGGTCCACCACTGGTATATGAAGTCCCAGTAGGGGTCCACCACTGGTATATGAAGTCCCAGTAGGGGTCCACCACTGGTATATGAAGTCCCAGTAGGGGTCCACCACTGGTATATGAAGCCCCAGTAGGGGTCCACCACTGGTATATGAAGTCCCAGTAGGGGTCCACCACTGGTATATGAAGCCCCAGTATAGGGTCCACCACTGGTATATGAAGTCCCAGTAGGGGTCCACCACTGGTATATGAAGTCCCAGTAGGGGTCCACCACTGGTATATGAAGTCCCAGTAGGGGTCCACCACTGGTATATGAAGTCCCAGTAGGGGTCCACCACTGGTATATGAAGCCCCAGTAGGGGTCCACCACTGGTATATGAAGTCCCAGTAGGGGTCCACCACTGGTATATGAAGCCCCAGTATAGGGTCCACCACTGGTATATGAACTCCCAGTATAGGGTCCACCACTGGTATATGAAGTCCCAGTAGGGGTCCACCACTGGTATATGAAGTCCCAGTAGGGGTCCACCACTGGTATATGAAGTCCCAGTAGGGGTCCACCACTGGTATATGAAGCCCCAGTAGGGGTCCACCACTGGTATATGAAGTCCCAGTAGGGGTCCACCACTGGTATATGAAGCCCCAGTATAGGGTCCACCACTGGTATATGAACTCCCAGTATAGGGTCCACCACTGGTAAATGAAGTCCCAGTATAGGGTCCACCACTGGTATATGAAGTCCCAGTAGGGGTCTACCACTGGTAAATGAAGTCCCAGTATAGGGTCCACCACTGGTATATGAAGTCCCAGTAGGGGTCCACCACTGGTATATGAAGTCCCAGTAGGGGTCCACCACTGGTATATGAAGCCCCAGTAGGGGTCCACCACTGGTATATGAACTCCCAGTATAGGGTCCACCACTGGTATATGAACTTCCAGTATAGGGTCCACCACTGGTATATGAAGTCCCAGTAGGGGTCCACCACTGGTATATGAAGTCCCAGTAGGGGTCCACCACTGGTATATGAACTTCCAGTATAGGGTCCACCACTGGTATATGAAGTCCCAGTATAGGGTCCACCACTGGTATATGAAGTCCCAGTAGGGGTCCACCACTGGTATATGACGTCCCAGTATAGGGTCCACCACTGGTATATGAAGTCCCAGTAGGGGTCCACCACTGGTATATGAAGTCCCAGTAGGGGTCCACCACTGGTATATGAAGTCCCAGTAGGGGTCCACCACTGGTATATGAAGCCCCAGTAGGGGTCCACCACTGGTATATGAAGCCCCAGTATAGGGTCCACCACTGGTATATGAACTCCCAGTATAGGGTCCACCACTGGTATATGAAGCCCCAGTATAGGGTCCACCACTGGTATATGAAGCCCCAGTAGGGGTCCACCACTGGTATATGACGTCCCAGTATAGGGTCCACCACTGGTATATGACGTCCCAGTATAGGGTCCACCACTGGTATATGAACTCCCAGTATAGGGGTCCACCCCTGGTATATGAAGTCCCAGTATAGGGTCCACTACTGATATATGAAGTCCCAGTAGGGGTCCACCACTGGTATATGAAGCCCCAGTAGGGGTCCACCACTGGTATATGAAGTCCCAGTAGGGGTCCACCACTGGTATATGAAGTCCCAGTAGGGGTCCACCACTGGTATATGAAGTCCCAGTAGGGGTCCACCACTGGTATATGAAGTCCCAGTATAGGGTCCACCACTGGTATATGAAGTCCCAGTAGGGGTCCACCACTGGTATATGAAGTCCCAGTAGGGGTCCACCACTGGTATATGAAGCCCCAGTAGGGGTCCACCACTGGTATATGAAGTCCCAGTAGGGGTCCACCACTGGTATATGAAGTCCCAGTAGGGGTCCACCACTGGTATATGAAGTCCCAGTAGGGGTCCACCACTGGTATATGAAGTCCCAGTATAGGGTCCACCACTGGTATATGAAGTCCCAGTAGGGGTCCACCACTGGTATATGAAGCCCCAGTAGGGGTCCACCACTGGTATATGAAGCCCCAGTATAGGGTCCACCACTGGTATATGAAGTCCCAGTATAGGGTCCACCACTGGTATATGAAGTCCCAGTATAGGGTCCACCACTGGTATATGAAGTCCCAGTATAGGGTCCACCACTGGTATATGAAGCCCCAGTAGGGGTCCACCACTGGTATATGAAGTCCCAGTATAGGGTCCACCACTGGTATATGAAGTCCCAGTAGGGGTCCACCACTGGTATATGAAGTCCCAGTAGGGGTCCACCACTGGTATATGAAGTCCCAGTATAGGGTCCACCACTGGTATATGAAGTCCCAGTATAGGGTCCACCACTGGTATATGAAGCCCCAGTATAGGGTCCACCACTGGTATATGAAGTCCCAGTATAGGGTCCACCACTGGTATATGAAGCCCCAGTATAGGGTCCACCACTGGTATATGAAGCCCCAGTATAGGGTCCACCACTGGTATATGAACTCCCAGTATAGGGGTCCACCCCTGGTATATGAAGTCCCAGTAGGGGTCCACCACTGGTATATGAAGTCCCAGTATAGGGTCCACCACTGGTATATGAAGTCCCAGTAGGGGTCCACCACTGGTATATGAAGTCCCAGTAGGGGTCCACCCCTGGTATATGAAGTCCCAGTAGGGGTCCACCACTGGTATATGAAGTCCCAGTAGGGGTCCACCACTGGTATATGAAGTCCCAGTAGGGGTCCACCACTGGTATATGAAGTCCCAGTATAGGGTCCACCACTGGTATATGAAGTCCCAGTAGGGGTCCACCACTGGTATATGAAGTCCCAGTATAGGGTCCACCACTGGTATATGAAGTCCCAGTATAGGGTCCACCACTGGTATATGAAGTCCCAGTATAGGGTCCACCACTGGTATATGAAGCCCCAGTATAGGGTCCACCACTGGTATATGAAGTCCCAGTATAGGGTCCACCACTGGTATATGAAGCCCCAGTATAGGGTCCACCACTGGTATATGAAGCCCCAGTATAGGGTCCACCACTGGTATATGAAGCCCCAGTATAGGGTCCACCACTGGTATATGAACTCCCAGTATAGGGTCCACCACTGGTATATGAAGTCCCAGTATAGGGTCCACCACTGGTATATGAACTCCCAGTATAGGGTCCACCACTGGTATATGAAGCCCCAGTATAGGGTCCACTACTGGTATATGAACTCCCAGTATAGGGTCCACCACTGGTATATGAAGTCCCAGTAGGGGTCCACCACTGGTATATGAAGTCCCAGTATAGGGTCCACCACTGGTATATGAAGTCCCAGTAGGGGTCCACCACTGGTATATGAAGTCCCAGTAGGGGTCCACCACTGGTATATGAAGTCCCAGTAGGGGTCCACCACTGGTATATGAAGTCCCAGTAGGGGTCCACCACTGGTATATGAAGTCCCAGTAGGGGTCCACCACTGGTATATGAAGTCCCAGTAGGGGTCCACCACTGGTATATGAAGTCCCAGTAGGGGTCCACCACTGGTATATGAAGTCCCAGTAGGGGTCCACCACTGGTATATGAAGTCCCAGTAGGGGTCCACCACTGGTATATGAAGTCCCAGTAGGGGTCCACCACTGGTATATGAAGTCCCAGTAGGGGTCCACCACTGGTATATGAAGTCCCAGTAGGGGTCCACCACTGGTATATGAAGTCCCAGTAGGGGTCCACCACTGGTATATGAAGTCCCAGTATAGGGTCCACCACTGGTATATGAAGTCCCAGTATAGGGTCCACCACTGGTATATGAAGTCCCAGTAGGGGTCCACCACTGGTATATGAAGTCCCAGTAGGGGTCCACCACTGGTATATGAAGTCCCAGTAGGGGTCCACCACTGGTATATGAAGTCCCAGTAGGGGTCCACCACTGGTATATGAAGTCCCAGTAGGGGTCCACCACTGGTATATGAAGTCCCAGTATAGGGTCCACCACTGGTATATGAAGTCCCAGTAGGGGTCCACCACTGGTATATGAAGTCCCAGTAGGGGTCCACCACTGGTATATGAAGTCCCAGTAGGGGTCCACCACTGGTATATGAAGTCCCAGTAGGGGTCCACCACTGGTATATGAAGTCCCAGTAGGGGTCCACCACTGGTATATGAAGTCCCAGTAGGGGTCCACCACTGGTATATGAAGTCCCAGTAGGGGTCCACCACTGGTATATGAAGTCCCAGTATAGGGTCCACCACTGGTATATGAAGCCCCAGTATAGGGTCCACCACTGGTATATGAAGTCCCAGTAGGGGTCCACCACTGGTATATGAAGTCCCAGTAGGGGTCCACCACTGGTATATGAAGTCCCAGTAGGGGTCCACCACTGGTATATGAAGCCCCAGTAGGGGTCCACCACTGGTATATGAAGTCCCAGTATAGGGTGTGGAGGTGGAGGGTGTGGAGGTGGAGGTGGAGGGTGTGGAGGTGGAGGGTGGAGGTGGAGGGTGTGGAGGTGGAGGGTGGAGGTGGAGGGTGTGGAGGTGGAGGGTGTGGAGGTGTGGAGGTGGAGGGTGTGGAGGTGGAGGGTGTGGAGGTGGAGGGTGTGGAGGTGGAGGTGGAGGGTGTGGAGGTGGAGGGTGTGGAGGTGGAGGTGGAGGTGGAGGGTGTGGAGGTGGAGGTGGAGGTGGAGGGTGTGGAGGTGGAGGTGTGGAGGTGGAGGGTGGAGGTGGAGGGTGTGGAGGTGGAGGGTGGAGGTGGAGGGTGTGGAGGTGGAGGGTGGAGGTGGAGGGTGTGGAGTGGAGGTGGAGGTGGAGGGTGTGGAGGTGGAGGTGTGGAGGTTATATTTAAGGCTTGTTCCACACCGAGGGGGTCGGGGCGCCTGGTGGATTAGGGGTTCAGGTTCCTCTAAGGGAGCGTGTCCACAGGCAGCCTCCCAGAACCGAGTCTGCCAACCGGGGGATTGGATTCACCTGAGACCCTCCATCCCATAATGCTCAGCAGCATTTCAATACGCAGCGGAACCCAGACACCAGATAAAGAACAGCAACAGACAGGCTGATGGCTGGGCCCGACATTAACACATTCACCAGCACATTAACACATTCACCAGCACATTAACACATTCACCAGCACATTAACACATTCACCAGCACATTAACACATTCACCAGCACATTAACACATTCACCAGCACATTAACACATTCACCACCAGCACATTAACACATTCACCAGCACATTAACACATTCACCACCAGCACATTAACACATTCACCACCAGCACATTAACACATTCACCACCAGCACATTAACACATTCACCACCAGCACATTAACACATTCACCAGCACATTAACACATTCACCAGCACATTAACACATTCACCAGCACATTAACACATTCACCAGCACATTAACACATTCACCAGCACATTAACACATTCACCACCAGCACATTAACACATTCACCAGCACATTAACACATTCACCACCACCACATTCACCACCACCACCACATTAACCACCTCCATATAACATATTCACCAGCACATTAACACATTCACCACCACCACATTAACACATTCACCACCTCCATATAACATATTCACCAGCACATTAACACATTCACCACCAGCACATTAACACATTCACCACCTCCATATAACATATTCACCACCACCACATTAACACATTCACCACCTCCATATAACATATTCACCACTACATTAACACATTCACCACCTCCATATAACATATTCACCACCAGCACATTAACACATTCACCACCTCCATATAACACATTCACCACCAGCACATTAACACATTCACCACCTCCATATAACATATTCACCACTACATTAACACATTCACCACCACATTAACACATTCACCAGCACATTAACACATTCACCACCTCCATATAACATATTCACCACTACATTAACACATTCACCACAAACCAGTAAATCCTTGTTTTTCCAGCGTTACATACATGCAGACAGCATGTTCTTCAGCATATTCTTAAGATACAAAGAAATGCCAACGTGTTCACTAGGCAATGTGCGCACAGAAACCAGCGCTGGTCCGAGCCGATCAGAGCTACAGGAGACCAGAGAAACCAGCGCTGGTCTGAGCCGATCAGAGCTACAGGAGACCAGAGAAACCAGCGCTGGTCTGAGCCGATCAGAGCTACAGGAGACCAGAGAAACCAGCGCTGGTCCCGATCAGAGCTACAGGAGACTAGAGAAACCAGCGCTGGTCCCCATCAGAGCTACCAGAGAAACCAGCGCTGGTCCCCATTAGAGCTACAGGAGACCAGAGAAACCAGCGCTGGTCCCCTCAGAGCTACAGGAGACCAGAGAAACCAGCGCTGGTCCCCATCAGAGCTACAGGAGACCAGAGAAACCAGCACTGGTCCCCATCAGAGCTACAGGAGAAACCAGCGCTGGTCCCCATCAGAGCTACAGGAGAAACCAGCGCTGGTCCCCATCAGAGCTACCAGAGAAACCAGTGCTGGTCCCCATCAGAGCTACAGGAGAAACCAGCGCTGGTCCCCATCAGAGCTACAGGAGAAACCAGCGCTGGTCCCCATCAGAGCTACAGGAGACCAGAGAAACCAGCGCTGGTCCCCATCAGAGCTACCAGAGAAACCAGCGCTGGTCCCCATCAGAGCTACAGGAGAAACCAGCGCTGGTCCCCATCAGAGCTACAGGAGACCAGAGAAACCAGCGCTGGTCCCCATCAGAGCTACAGGAGAAACCAGCGCTGGTCTGAGCCGATCAGAGCTACAGGAGACCAGAGAAACCAGCGCTGGTCCCGATCAGAGCTACAGGAGACCAGAGAAACCAGCGCTGGTCCCCATCAGAGCTACAGGAGACCAGAGAAACCAGCGCTGGTCCCCATCAGAGCTACAGGAGAAACCAGCGCTGGTCCCCATCAGAGCTACCAGAGAAACCAGCGCTGGTCCCCATCAGAGCTACAGGAGAAACCAGCGCTGGTCCCCATCAGAGCTACAGGAGACCAGAGAAACCAGCGCTGGTCCCCATCAGAGCTACCAGAGAAACCAGCGCTGGTCCCCATCAGAGCTACAGGAGAAACCAGCGCTGGTCCCCATCAGAGCTACAGGAGACCAGAGAAACCAGCGCTGGTCCCCATCAGAGCTACAGGAGACCAGAGAAACCAGCGCTGGTCCCCATCAGAGCTACCAGAGAAACCAGCGCTGGTCCCCATCAGAGCTACAGGAGAAACCAGCGCTGGTCCCCATCAGAGCTACAGGAGACCAGAGAAACCAGCGCTGGTCCCCATCAGAGCTACCAGAGAAACCAGCGCTGGTCCCCTCAGAGCTACCAGAGAAACCAGCGCTGGTCCCCATCAGAGCTACAGGAGACCAGAGAAACCAGCGCTGGTCCCCTCAGAGCTACAGGAGACCAGAGAAACCAGCGCTGGTCCCCATCAGAGCTACAGGAGAAACCAGCGCTGGTCCCCATCAGAGCTACAGGAGAAACCAGCGCTGGTCCCCATCAGAGCTACAGGAGAAACCAGCGCTGGTCCCCATCAGAGCTACAGGAGAAACCAGCGCTGGTCCCCATCAGAGCTACAGGAGACCAGAGAAACCAGCGCTGGTCCCCTCAGAGCTACAGGAGACCAGAGAAACCAGCGCTGGTCCCCATCAGAGCTACAGGAGAAACCAGCGCTGGTCCCCATCAGAGCTACAGGAGAAACCAGCGCTGGTCCCCTAAGAGCTACAGGAGAAACCAGCGCTGGTCCCCATCAGAGCTACAGGAGAAACCAGCGCTGGTCCCCATCAGAGCTACAGGAGAAACCAGCGCTGGTCCCGGGCCGATCAGAGAGCCTATCAGAGGGCCTATAAAGGAGCCCAGAGGAACACACGTGAGCCCTTCAGAGGAAGTGGATGCTGAGGAATGAAAGGCGTCCACGTGTCTCAGAGCGCTAATGGCTCATCAGCAGCCCTTCTTCTCCAGCTAACGAAGCAGGGGGTGGGACAGGGTGGGGGTGGGACGTCATTGGCTCCCGCAGCCTCTCTTGGTGGGAAGCGGAGCTAAATTAGGGCCCTTTTCATGCGCGATATCATTCACAAGCAGATATTGTCAGAAATCAAACCAAATTCATACCCCCCATAAAGGGAGACGTGTACTGTACAGCTGACACTCGCTGTCACTCCCACTGGAGGGACTAGGGGGGGGGGGGGGGGGCTCAGCAGCTGGCCTTTCCCTTCTCCATCAACTAGTCCCCGTCTGAGAAACTGATCGATACAGAGAATCTGAATAAAATCATCATAGGTGGAGATGGAAAAGCAGACGCAGAACATTTAAGAAAGAATTAAAAGTAAAAGTGGATGGAGACGGATGCAACCTGATCTGGAAATTATGTATAAAATGAGTCAACGAAGCCCCTGGCTCCAACGGTGTACATGAAACGTAGGAAACTGTGTGACTCTGTGTGTGTGTGTGTGTGTGTGTGTGTGTGTGTGTGTGTGTGACTGTGTGTGTGACTGTGTGTGTGTGTGTGTGTGTGTGTGTGCGCGTGCGTGTGTGTGTGGGTGTGTCCCATATGGACAAAAAAGAACTGGCGAGGCCTTGGTC
>NC_082386.1:21588326-21691643 GCF_031168955.1 Gadus macrocephalus | reverse complement strand
AACAAAGCATGTACAGACAGAAGAGCCAGCTTCAACATCATTAAGAAAGGATTTAAACCTGTTTATAGAAACCAGCTCCTTAAGTTTTAGCGCATTTTTCAGCTGGTTCCATGAAAAAGGAGCAGCATAACTAAATGCCCTTTTCCCCAGTTCAGTACGGACTCTAGGCACAGTCGGTAAAAACAATATTATATTGACAGCAAGTATGTCTACTGGGGGGGGGCTGACCGAGGATGAGGTGCAGCTTGGTGTCCGTCTGGAAGGCGTAGTGCAGCGTGACGAGGAAGGGCGACTGGCGGATGTGCTCCAGCACCTGGCGCTCGGTGCGCGTGTGCTCGGCGGTCTTGGCCTTCTGCACGATGGTGGCCTTCTTCAGGACCTTCATGGCATACAGCTTCCCCGTGTCGTGGCCGCTCACCTTGCGTACGAGGAACACCTTTCCGTACGCTGAGACACGAGAAAACATCATGAGAGAGGAGTATGGCCGCCTCTTTACTGCCCTCTAGTGGTAGGAAATCAACGCGTGCTACTTTATTTCACTCAATTGAAAAACACAAACGTTAGAAATTGCGAATTACGATTTTAAATTAGATCAACTGTTTACTAATACCGAAAATCCATTTAGAAACTATAAATACCACGGAACATCAGTGCACAGCACTAGGTCACTGGAAGGAGCCTCTTACCTCCGGTGCCCAGAACTTTAAGAAGTTCAAAGTTCTCGATGCCCACCCTCTCCACATGGCCTGTAAGGTTGGCTGTATCAGACGAAACAGGAAAAGGAAATCAAATGAGGCCAAGCAACCACAGGGTTAATGTAGCTATTTTTCCATGACACGTTTCCACGCTGCTGCAGGAAAAATATAGAAATGTAAAAAAACAAATTTGTTTTACTGCATTTTACCAACAAATGCTAATTTATGCAGCTTTGTAATCATGCGCGTCCCTTAATGTTGTTGACTAATAAACTTCTTAAATACACGCGTACATATATAACCTAAGAAAAACCTAATATATAATATATATGTGTCTAATATGTCATGTCAGCAGGTCCAAGTTTGGTGGCGAATTTGGCATGTAAACCAACTCGCACACTGGTCCTGTACAAAGGAAGGCTTCCATTGAATGACATCAACCACACATGCCTATATGCATGCAAAGTCTCTTGCAAATGTTGCCGTGTCAGGCAGGCCTGCATAAGAAAAAAAAAGATGAGATAATACAAACTAGCCCTGCTGTCCAGGAAATGGATTAGGTTAATCTTTGATATTCATCAAACGGTATAATAAGCTAATGAAAACCCAACGCTGCTCCAACGCTGGCCCGCACGTGTGCGCCGGGCTCCAGTGAAGCGAGCCCAGAGCCGTGGTCCACATGTAGTGAATGCATGCCTGCCATCTCACACTCTGAAAATAGTCTGTGGCGCCCGCAGAAATTAAGACAGCTGATTCCCTCTTCTCCATGGGCCTTGTGTTCAGTCGACCAGAAGACATGTTGGGGGCTATTGTATGGCGTGAGAGAACGGGCCGTCTTGCGTGTCTACGCTGTGATCCACATCTTTCAGGCCGAACGGATTCAGATTGCATAACGTTGGTGCGGATCCCGCCTTTGAGGGGCAGGTTTCGTTAAAGATGTTTATTAATAGACTGGCTGAGAGTTATCCTGGCCTGGTCATGCGACAGAACATTAACTTGGTTCCGAAATATGTCCTTGATTAAAAGCAGTTCAATATAGAACAGACAGTTTGGACTTTGTAGAAATTACAGTATGCAATACATATCCACAGACGTCACATCTTTATAGAGCTTGGAAAAGCCCTGCAGCATTAGAGAGAGTGTGTGTGTGTGTGTGTGTGTGTGTGTGTGTGTGTGTGTGTGTGTGTGTGTGAGAGAGAGAGAGAGAGAGAGAGAGAGAGAGAGAGAGAGAGAGAGAGAGAGAGAGAGAGAGAGAGAGTGAGAGAGTGTGTGTGTGTGTGTGTGTGTGTGTGTGTGTGTGTGTGTGACAACAGAGTACCAGAGAACACTGGCCAATGACAACCTGACTGTCAACATATTTGGGGGAAGGGCCTGAGCCGCCTGTTCAAGTCTATACCTGAACGCTTGTGTTCCACCATTTACAACCATATTGGCCCACACTGACTGTTACAGATCCGTCCAAACCACGATTAATATCTTCTAAGATTACGCTCGCATTACGCCTTTGGGAACTATGGAGGAAACGTGTTTAAGGTTTTAGGTGGTGGGAGGATTCGTGCAAGTCTTTCCATCTATGGCTCTCTTTCAATAACAAGGTCCTAACAACAGCTGTGATAGTCAACACAACTGCAACGATCCCCCACTTCATGTAAACACTGGGGTCCCGATTCTGGGCTTCAACTGCACTGAGTCAAACAGTCGTAAAGGCAAGGAAGGGGGAAGCTGTAAACTATTGGCTGGTGGTCCTCGGTTTGGCGTGTGGTTCTCGTGTCACAATCTACAACAATGTGGATATGAATTAGGAAGTGTACATGAGGCAAAATTAAAGCAGAACCTAACGCTCTATTTGAAGTGACTGCAGCATTAGCTTTATATAACTTATCTGGGTTATCTAACGTCTAAGCTCTCAGCCTAAAGACATGTCAAATAGAGATCACTGGAGATCACCTTAAGTTATCAGTGTCATCGAATAGAGCTTGAAAACGGATCCCAGTTTGAGATGGGGGGGGGGTCAACAACTTTTGAACAGTTGATTTTACTTATATTCGTAACTAGTAAGGCAAGGTTGGGTGATGAAAGGAAACAGCTAACGTTGGTAGATACTTTACGCCAGCTCTCCCTCGCCTTTTACGGTCTACATTAGTCTGGTTAACGATGGTAGGCGACGGTCGACCCTTTCAGCACTAGCACAGAGAGCTAATGTAGGCTGAGGGAATCCTGATTTGTAACGTTATCCCGGTCTACCGCAACACCACTTCCGGTATTTTACCTCCTATGAGATTTGTTCAGTGGTTACCAGCCTCCGTAAAGAGAATACTAAGAAAACGCCCAAAATCAGCATAATAATGACAAGGTGAATAAATATGGCTCTTTTTCCAAAGAAATAACCCAATATGTAACGGAAACGGCTCTCCCAATGCCAGAAGTCCCTCCCTCTCTCGCCAATATCCCGAGCGACTGAAAGTCCCGCCCTCTCTCTCACCAATAACGCTGATTCGGAGCATCCCTTCCCCGGCGCTCCGCCGGGAGAAGAGCCGCCTTGGAACGAGGTCCGAGCTAACGTAGAAGACACACACGTGTCATCCAAAGGAGACGGACCGCAGACCCCTCGGTCCTTAAGGATGTGTGTATGTGTGATGCTAGCTAGCCAGTCGACCAGACTTACCATTCTTCAGCTCATGTTTCACAGTAAACAGGTCACCTTTCTTTGAAGACCCCTCCATCGGGGATGGCATCGTAATATTCCGACTATTATCGCACACCTTGCTGTCCGCAACGCCGCCGAAACCTAGCGAGACATCGGTCTGTTATATCGTGTGGATGCGTTGAGGTAACGCTAACGCGTTTGGTGTCAAAACTTGACGATATATTGGCGGAATTGCTGTTGCTATTCCTAAGCAGGCAACAGCAGAAGCTCATAGGAAACACTTGCTTCTACCACACCAACGCCACTACCTTCGCAACAGAGTTCCCCGACTTGCGTGATTGGGGTTGCTATGGGAGAAGGTCCCCGTTGATTGGTTGGTTGTAGTGTCAGAGGATTGACGTGCCCGCCCACTCTTCATGTAGTCCATCTAGTCCGCCAGGGGGCGACAGTGGACGCAAATAGCGTATACTGCGTACCATCATAGACTGCAATAAAACATCTGGTAATTACCCGATTTTGGGCAATATGATTGCATTAATTAAATTGTAACGGTACACAGAATATCGACCATAACCAAATCCTTATCAAAACTATAAAACATTGTAGGGTATGAAAGATATATTGACAACTTGGCCAAATCGAAAATAACCAAATATTTGCATGCACAGTTTACCTGAATGGAATCCTTTTTCTTATCTTTTTTACATTATGTTCAATTTGGAAAGGAAAGTTAAAATGTCCAAAACTGTTGGATTTATACGTTCTCGTGTCGCCCCCTTGTGGAAGTGATCTGTAATTGCTTTAGAAATAGTAACGAAGAAAGATGGCCTCGTCAGCGCTCAAGAATATACAACAGTTTCAGTTATAGTTCAGACATGTTTACAAGAAACGAAACAATCATCAAACAGTATAATGCTCGTGAAATCATCTTTCATCTTTTATCTTTATTTAAACAAAACAGGATTGACAAGGGTTGCAATTTTGGGCGATTTGAACGAATTTCGTTAGTTTATAATATTAAGAATAGTCAAATATAATTTTCTGGAGGCTGTTCAATAAGAAAGTGACGGATCAGCTAAGTAAAGTAAACTGCGCAGCCACGGCGGCCTCAATTAAAGTCAACAGCAAATAAATGTTCTCTTGTTTGTTTGTTTCTTTATTTTTTCGCTTAACTGTTCCACTTAGGAGTTCACCGGTACAACCTTTCGCCGTTGCTCCATGTATAAATCACAGTGCCTGGTTCGTGACCTGTGAATGACCGGTCTCAAATTCTCAAATAGTTTAGTTAAGGAGTTTACTAAAAATGGAAAGAAAAAAAAAATCAATGCACTTCCTTGGCTCAATACTGAAATTTTCACCCTGATGAAGGAAAGAGAATCTGCGTTGAAATATCATTGAAGCCCAAATTAAATATTGATAGGCATAGGCTCACTTCATTAATAAAGTAATCAAAGTCATCAGAAAGGCCAAAGCTCATTTCTCTTTTAGTCACAGGCCTAGGAAGCAGTTGGAGCTGCAAGATCCAGCACAATTATGTATCCTTTAATCAATATTGATTAACAACTGAAAAAATTCTAGAAGTAGATGACCGCAAGCCTTCATTCAACATCCAATCTATCGCTGAACTTAAAATTCGACCAATTATTAATTCTCTCATAAACTCAACAGCGAAGGATATTAATGGAATGGATTCTAAATTGCTTAACCTCTGTAAGAAAACCTAGCCTACCCCCTGAAACAAACTTTAAACCAGTCAGTACGACAGGGGACGTTCCCAACAACCTGGAAGACCGCACCGTCTGCTTGATGTGACGGTCATTGTTGCCTCTGCTCCATCTCTGTTACCTGTATGCATGTTCTGTCTTGAATATGCTTTCAATGTGACCTCTGGGGCCTCTTTTCCCTTGTCTCATGTGTATTGTTTTTGTTGCTTGAACTGCCTTGATGTCTTTGCCATCATCTGTGCATGTTTGTTTGTTCTTGCTCCAATTGTGCGCTTTATGTTTGTGCAATTGTTTTGTCTTTCACCCCTTTTGCTTAGGCCTGCTGCATGAACACGATATTGAACTAAGCGAGTCCTCACCATAAACTGTATAAAATAGATTCTTCCACATTAGACAGAATATTGAATGCATGGTTAACAAATAAATCAAATGGTATTGTAAGCCGCGTCACCCGGAAGACGGTGAACTTTAACCCACTTCGACCATGAATGAGTTCATAAGCTTCACAAGATCTGCCAATCATATAAGCCCTCCCGACGAGAGCCAATAATATCGGCCCTTCCCGACGAGAGCCAATCAGCGTCTTGTGCGCTTCGGTCCAGGTCTGACGTCACACGCTGCTGCTGACAGCCTCGTCTTCCGCTGTTTGCTCCTGACCTCCCTCCAAAATGGCCGGTGTACGAGCCCTTGGTGTGCTCTCCAGGATAGCGTCGAGGAGATACCCCGCTCTCACAGGTAAACCCCAACCCTAACGGCGAGGAACCGCCGGCCGGCGGGAGGAGGTCCGGCCACGAAGGACTGAGAGGGAACCGGGCGCTAGCTGGCTGTTAGCTTGGGTCCTAGGCTAGCTTACATATGTAGTCACGTTAGTATTGCTAACCGGCTTACGGTCTGCTCCTCTCCTGTAATGACATAGGCAGGAAGGCTAAAGGTTATTGGCATTGGCAATGTATATAACTAACCCTTTGGTTTACTGGTGGGGTGACTGTCTCGTTGACACCGTCCAGTTCATGGGTCCACTCAAGCTGCCCTGCCGCTAACCTCGTCTGATGCAGGGAGGGAATGTAGGTGAGGGGTCAGCCGCCAGACACCCGGGCATGGGCCGGTCGCAAGAGTCTCTGAGGTCATGTGAAGAATATCCATGACACACATGGCAGGGATAGAGTTAAATGTTGTTGTTTTTTACCAATGATTAGTATTCTCTTTAACTGAATAAAGATCGGTGCGGAAGAACATCGTCTTTGACTCACCTTTGCTCACATAACAACACTATCTAAATGCAGTACTATTGTGTATCGGTTTAGGTTTTGCAATGTATGCATCTGTAGTTTTATTCACAAATGCCATCAACATCTACACTTGTTAATTGCAACAAATATCCACACTTATTCCAGTATTTACAGCATTGTTTATTTCTGTCTATATTCTGTAGGGTCCTCTTCTCGAACCTTCTCTGTGGCCTCCACCATGATGGGTAATAAAATCTACACAACCTTATAATTGTCATTGGAAATATGTATTATGATTCGTGCCACATTACATAGTGTCATGAAAAATCGTTTACATTCTGTGTTCATTTTTAGCCCGAACCCACGTGAACTATGAGGTCAAGGGAGATGTGGCCGTTATCCGGATGAATGACCCAAATTCCAAGGTTTGATTAGTTAATAAATTAACAGAATGGGATTCAACAAAATTGAATGACAAAAACACACAAAGTACTTGATTTGGCTCTTTATTGTGCCCACAACCCCCCCCCCTCCAGGTGAACACCTTGTCGGTCCAGATGCAGAGGGAGATGTCGGAGGTGATGGAGGAGGTCTGGGCCAACACTGCGGTGGGCAGCGCTGTCCTCATCTCCTCCAAGCCCGGCTGCTTCATCGCTGGAGCTGACATCAAGTAGGACCACGATAACTAATCTTGACCTAAAGGCCGTTCAGCAGGACCACGATAACTCATCTTCACTTAAAGGCCGTTCAGCAGGACCACTATAACTCATCTTCACTTAAAGGCCGTTCAGCAGGACCACTATAACTCATCTTCACTTAAAGGCCGTTCAGCAGGACCACGATAACTCATCTTCACTTAAAGGCCGTTCAGCAGGACCACGATAACTCATCTTCACTTAAAGGCCGTTCAGTAGGACCACTATAACTCATCTTCACTTAAAGGCCGTTCAGTAGGACCACGATAACTCATCTTCACTTAAAGGCCGTTCAGTAGGACCACGATAACTCATCTTCACTTAAAGGCCGTTCAGCAGGACCACTATAACTCATCTTCACTTAAAGGCCGTTCAGTAGGACCACTATAACTCATCTTCACTTAAAGGCCGTTCAGTAGGACCACGATAACTCATCTTCACTTAAAGGCCGTTCAGTAGGACCACGATAACTCATCTTCACTTAAAGGCCGTTCAGCAGGACCACTATAACTCATCTTCACTTAAAGGCCGTTCAGCAGGACCACTATAACTCATCTTCACTTAAAGGCCGTTCAGCAGGACCACTATAACTCATCTTCACTTAAAGGCCGTTCAGCAGGACCACTATAACTCATCTTCACTTAAAGGCCGTTCAGCAGCAAATTGTTTCACATTTTGTGGTTGTGTCAGTGGATCTGTCATCAGCTTTTTCGGTGTTAAAACCCTTTTCGTTCCCTTAGGATTTTGATATCTGGGTAGAAAAGGGATGATGTCAGTGTGTCTGATCAGTGCCAGCAAATGGGTGGCACTCGGCACCCTAACCCTCGCAAATTCTGTTCTGTTCAATATTGTGCTACCTGAAATAACCATAACATATAGGGATCTTCAAACGACCCCAACCACTTCCACGCAAAAACACATGAACCAGTAGGATCAGAATGTCTGGGCTCTGGGTGAGACCGCCTCAAGCTGGTTCTGAGGGGGTTCACGATCTTCATTTCAAGGTCATGTAGAATTAAGTACACACAGGGATAGTTAAATGTGTCCTAACAGAAAAGGACTGTTTGGTAACGGTGGTGTAGGAAGGCCTCACAGAGTGCAGGTTTGACCTCATATCAAACGATGCGTCCATTTGAACGATCCTAACATGGTTCACCGTCCATCTGCAGCATGATCCAGGCCTGTACGAACACAGAGGAGGTGACTCGGCTTTCTCAGGAAGGGCAGAAGATGTTTGAGAAGATTGAGAAATCGCCCAAGCCCATCGTGGCTGCCATCAACGGCTCCTGCCTGGGGGGGGGCCTAGAGGTGAGCCCCGTCCTTTAGGACGGCCCTCTTCAGACTGAACCACAATGGGGACACCTTCTCACTGGGTTCCACTCAAAGTACTATCGTCTTATGTCTCTGAACTTAATGGTGACTACTCTGACAAATGGGTTATTTTATGGATTACCAAACCAGCATCCTGTAACGATACCTGTTTGCGATCACAAACGCGTCAGGCGCTCTAATCCTTATCTAATCCTGTCGTGTGTGCCTTCCAGTTTGCCATCTCGTGCCAGTACAGGATCGCCACCAAGAGTAAGAAGACGGTGCTCGGGACCCCCGAGGTCATGCTGGGTCTGCTGCCCGGCGCCGGAGGCACCCAGAGGCTGCCCAAGATGGTGGGTTATCCTTCAGTTATACTGAGGATGACCTTTTATTAGCCAATCCCTGAAGGCGTAGTGCCTTTGGGTTATTGCATTAGTGTTGCTCTACTCTGCAGAATAATGTCTGTGGGGAGTCAAATCGATGTCCATTCAAAACATTGGCGATAGAACCGATATTATTTCTACTCTAACCATGAGTTCATGTTAAGATATCTGTTCTAAAATGATAATCCTCCTGGTGCCTGTATCAGACTGTACTGTGTAGGAGACAGACCATATTGTATCGACCAAAAGGAATGAATGTGTCTGAGTGTTCATGTCGTCTGCAGGTGGGAATCCCCAGTGCCTTCGATATGATGCTGACCGGTAGAAACATCAGAGCGGACAAGGCCAAGAAGATGGGCTTGGTGCACCAGCTGGTGGACCCCCTCGGTAAGACAGGGGTCGAACACGACTCAAAGTCCCCGCGCGGGAACTCTGCCAGCTGGGGGTCCCAAAATGATATTGTTAAGTGGAGCCAATATTGATTGCATTTTTATTGTTATCAGTCAGGCCTTCTCCGAAGCTTATTCCTTTGGATATGTGTGTCTGCTAAATGTCCTGTGTGCGCTGCTTGATTGTCCCTCGGCTAGTTGATAATTATTGGATGTCCTTATGGGATGAACCATCAGTACACCACCTGAATAGGACGAGCCCTCAGTGACGCTGCCGCAGTCCTTCACACCGTCCTCCCTCCCTCCCTCTGTGGCGTTCAGGTCCGGGGCTGAAGGGCCCAGAGGAGAGGACCATTGAGTACCTGGAGGAGGTCGCCATCGAGTTCGCCCGAGGAATCGTTGCCAAGAAGATCCCCCTGACCAAAGAGAAGGGCACGATGCAGAGTGAGCAACACACCTCACCCCCTTTATCCAGACCCACGTCGCAGTGGGATGGAGGCCATTTGCAAATCGCAACGACTGTGATGGAAAAGAAAAGAAAAGAGAAAGAATTGGTCAAAATAATCGCACAGATATTTCCCCAAATCGTTCAGCCCTACCCCACTCTGCCGTCTCACTCCTCTCTTAGTGTCTCAGTCCCCCCTGCTGTCTCACTCTCCTCACCCCCTTAGTGTCTCAGTCCCCCCTGATGTCTCACTCTCCTCCTCCCTGGTCTCTCACTCTCTCCCCCCCCCCCTCAGTGTCTCACTCCTGTCCCCTCCTTCCTCAGAGCTCCAGGACTACGTCATGAGCTACCCGGTGGTTCGTAACCAGATCTACAAAACGGTGACGGGCAAAGTGATGAAGCAGAGCAAGGGGCTGTACCCAGCGCCACTGAAGATCATCGATGTGAGCGCCCTCCTCTCGCTGCTCAGAGCCGCTCGGCCTCAGCCCTGTTGGGTCTCCTGCCCTGTGAAGGGGAGGAGGCTGTTTCAGTTGTCTTGTTAAACCTCCGTCCCAGTGGTGTGACTGTGTGCTGATGTGTGTGTCCCTCCTGCTCTCAGAGTGTGAAGGCTGGCCTGGAGCAGGGTCCAGACGCTGGGTACCTGGCTGAGTCTCAGGTAACGAGGCGGCGCTGGGCTTCATAGCGCTAATACTCTCATGCACACGAGCCACATCTGATGACTGACAGCGGCAACCAAATATTTGTATTTTTGCTGTCTTTCAGAATTTCGGTCAGTTGGCGAAAACGACAGAATCCGAAGCTCTCATCGGCCTGTATCAGGGCCAGGTGATCTGCAAGAAGAATCGCTTTGGAACACCTGCAAGACCGGTGAAGTACGTCTGGGACACGCAACACCAGCGCTTTGGCTGCGTTTAAAAAGATGGAAAGGAAACGTCTTTTACTATAATATACAAGTGAGGGTTGATTTGGATGATGAGGTTATAAAGTGCAGCTGTGGTAAGAGATGGCAGTTTAAAGTGCTTTTGGCAATGATGGTACGTAACACCATAACACTGTAAATATGATTACAGCAGGGTACGACGACAATTGATTCTTGAAGTCGTTTAAACACTCTGATTGATTTAAGATTCAAGGGATTATTTGTCACATGCATACAACTGAAGTATACGTGAAATTAAAAAGTGACAGTGCCGCAGAAGCAGTGCAATTTAATTCAAAATGTGATTAAAATAACATGCAAAGCATTGATAATATATAGCGCTGGTCTGCTGTAGCAGCACGTAAGCAGTGTGACGGAGGTGGTGCATGGCCAGTATCTGCCAGGTGTCTGTCTGCCAGGTACGTGCCTGTCTGTCTGTCTGTCTGTCGGCGGGTTGCTGAGTGTGTGTCCCCGTCCCTCCCCGGCAGGACGCTGGCCATCCTGGGAGCCGGGCTGATGGGGGCGGGCGTGGCCCAGGTGACGGTGGATAAGGGCATCCACACCATCCTGAAGGACACCACGGTGCCTGGCCTGGCCAGGGGGGAGCAGCAGGTCTACAAAGGGTCCGTCTCACCCCTAGTGTCTCACCCCCTAGTGTCTCACCCCCTAGTGTCTCACCCCCTAGGCTCACCCTCTAGTGTCTCACCCTCTGGTGTCTCACCCCCTAGTGTCTCACCCCCTAGTGTCTCACCCCCTAGTGTCTCACCCCCTAGGCTCACCCTCTGGTGTCTCACCCCCTAGTCTCTGGGCTCTAGTCTCTGGGCTCTGGGCTCTGGGCTCTGGGCTCTGGGCTCTAGGCTCTACTCTCTGCTCTCTGGGCTCTGCTCTCTAGGCTCTGGGCTCTACTCTCTGGGGTCTACTCTCTAGACTCTGGGCTCTAGACTCTGGGCTCTGGCTGGGTCGGGGAAACGGGGAGGAAGCAGTGGGCCTCATGCCAGATCAAATGCATTTTGAAAACCACAATCATGATGCTGAGTTTTTCTACTGGTTCTACATGTGGTTCCTTTGTTTCTGTGTCTAGCCTGGGGATACCACTTTGTGGTATGAAGTGTTGAATTGGTTATGAAGTGGAATGACAAAGGGTTAGGGTTAACCCTGACCAGAACTACCAGGCTTTTGTTAATTACTATCTTTTCATTGAGGAGTCTGCTGGCTGTTTCTTGTTCTTCCCCTAACTCTCCCTGTGTCGTCGTCGTCGTCGTCCCCCCCCCCAGACTGAACACCAAGACCAAGAAGAGGACCATCACGACGTTCGAGAGGGACTCCATCCTGTCGGGCCTGACGGGGCAGCTGGACTACAGCGGCTTCGAGAAGGCCGACATGGTGATCGAGGCCGTGTTCGAAGACATCAACATCAAGCACAAGGTCCTCAAGGAGGTGGAAGCTGTGAGTAGGGCCGACTCCTCTGTGGTCCTCTGTGGTCCTCTGTGGTCCTCTGTGGTCCTCTGTGGTCCTCTGTGGTCCCCTCTGGTCCCCTGTGGTCCTCTCTGGTCCTCTGTGGTCCCCTGTGGTCCCCTGTGGTCCCCTGTGGTCCCCTGTGGTCCCCTGTGGTCCACTGTGGTCCACTGTGGTCCACTGTGGTCCACTGTGGTCCACTGTGGTCCTCTGTGGTCCCCTCTGGTCCTCTGTGGTCCTCTGTGGTCCTCTGTGGTCCCCTCTGGTCCACTGTGGTCCACTGTGGTCCCCTCTGGTCCTCTGTGGTCCCCTCTGGTCCCCTCTGGTCCCCTGTGGTCCACTGTGGTCCTCTGTGGTCCCCTCTGGTCCACTGTGGTCCCCTCTGGTCCACTGTGGTCCCCTCTGGTCCACTGTGGTCCCCTCTGGTCCACTGTGGTCCACTGTGGTCCTCTCTGGTCCTCTCCAAGTGGTCTGGGTTCAGACCCTGATGTGTGCCGGTATCCTAAACCCTGACCCTAATGGTTGTGTTGCAGGTCATCTCTCCACACTGTATATTCGCCAGCAACACGTCGGCACTGCCCATCAAGGACATCGCGGCGGCCAGCATCAGACCAGATAAGGTCGGCCATCCTTCCACTCATCCCCTCTGTTCAGTGAATGCTAGTCTTTCTGTTTGACGCTGCGTGTCTCTCGTCACCTGCCGCCCCCCTCCCAGAGCCCCTGGCTGACTGACCTTCTGCCCCCCCCCCCCCCCCCCCTCAGGTGATCGGCATGCACTACTTCTCCCCGGTGGACAAGATGCAGCTGCTGGAGATCATCACCACGAAGCAGACGTCCAAGGACACCACGGCCGCCGCTGTGGCCGTCGGCCTCAAGCAGGGCAAGGTCATCATCGTGGTCGGGGTGAGAGACACACACGCACGCGCACGCACACGCACACACCATTTAATGCTGCTCGAAGTTTTTGTAATGACCTTTTTATGTTGGTTGAATTAATCTAGTTTCCTGTTGGTTCGACCCTATACTTGACCCGTTTATCTGATTAGTCTCGCTCGGTCACCTGTCCATCAGTAACTCTATGAACTGAAAACCTTCTTGGCTCTCGTTGGAAACGTAGCAGAAGTTTCTTCTATCTGGAGGTTTAACGATACGGGGACCTGCCTGTCTGTCTGTCTGCCTGCCTGTCTGTCTGCCTGTCTGTCTGTCTGTCTGCCTGTCTGTCTGCCTGTCTGTCTGCCTGCCTGCCTGCCTGTCTGTCTGTCTGTCTGCCTGTCTGTCTGTAGGACGGGCCCGGCTTCTACACCACCCGCTGTCTGGGGCCCATGCTGGGGGAGGCAGTCCGAGTGCTGCAGGTCGGTACCGCACCACCGCTACACAACACTGTTAACACCACACACCAACACAACAACGTGTTAACGCAACACACCAACACAGCGTTGCTTGACTTGCTGGAAGAGGGGTTGAAGGAGCTGTTATTGGTTACTTTTATTTGATGATGAATATTATTGTTTCCTAGTCATTTAATAATATATATTATTGTTATTCATTGAATGATTGATATTGTTGTTATTTATTGAATCTGATTGTGTATTTCCAGTAAGGGTCGGGCCTAGCGAAGTCATGTCGTTATGGTTGTTGGTTAGTATTTGTTTAGGATTGATTATTGTTAAGTATTTATTTGCGATTTATGTGGTTCTATGTGACAGAGGGGGGGTCCTAAGAGGTTGTTGTCTAGTATCTATCCATGATGTTGTTGTTGTTGTCTAGTATCTATCCATGATGTTGTTGTTGTTGTCTAGTATCTATCATGATGTTGTTATTGTTGTCTAGTATCTATCCATGATGTTGTTGTTGTCTAGTATCTATCCATGATGTTCTTGTTGTTGTTTAGTATCTATCCATGATGTTGTTGTTTAGTATCTATTCATGACGTTGTTGTTTAGTATCTATTCATGTTGTTGTTTAGTATCTATTCATGACGTCGTCGTTGTTGTTGTTTAGTATCTATTCATGACGTTGTTGTTGTTGTTTAGTATCTATTCATGTTGTCGTTGTTGTTGTTGTTGTTTAGTATCTCTTCATGTTGTTGTTGTTTAGTATCTCTTCATGACGTTGTTGTTGTTTAGTATCTTTTCATGACGTCGTTGTGTTCCTCCAGGAAGGGGTGGGGCCCCAGAAGCTGGACCAGCTGACCACTTCCTTCGGCTTCCCGGTGGGCACGGCCACGCTGGCGGACGAGGTGGGCATCGACGTGGCCGCCCACGTGGCCGAGGACCTCGGCAAGGCCTTCGGCTCGCGCTTCGGCGGCGGGAACGTGGAGGTGCTGAAGACCATGGTGGACCTGGGCTTCAAGGGTAGGAACTAGGGCTGGGCGATATGGGCCAAAATGAATATCTCGATATTTTTTTACTATATCTCGATACACGATATATATCTCGATATATTTTGAATCTCCTCTAGAGCACATCATCAATGCTCGATTCAACCATGTCTGGCATAATGTTACGTCAGTAATAATTCTAGTATTACTGAAACATAAGTCTGCATGTAGATTACATGAAACAACATATTGTTTAAACTCATCAGTGCTTTGTATTGGAACAATTTAGAACTTGCACATAAGAAAAGGAAAATCACAGCAAGTTAGATTTACCAACACAGCATTTATTCAAACCGTTAATTATTTATTAACTGTTTGCATAATAATTATTATATATACACTGCCAGACGACGGATCCAATGCTATTCTTTTTCAAAACCAACTCTTCAGTTTCCATCCTTTTTTCTCTCACGCTGTTCTCACTCACCGGTCGGAGGTACACACACCTACAGCAGCGCGCCTTCCAGACTACGTCACACACGCGCGTCCATGAGAATCTCGTGGACTCGCAACAGGCGGGGGGAGTGAGTGTGTTTAGAGAGCCACCGGAAATAGCGAGAGAAGGGAACGCTGTGCGTTAAACAAACCCCGAGAAGCCCAATCCCTATGAGAGCTCCCCACGCTACGGCCATCAGGAGGCGACAGAGCTGTTGGCCGTGATATTATATATACAATTATACTATATTATTATATATAGAGCTCCGGGAGTCGCAAACGGCAACAATCACTTTCTCCTCCGTGCTGCAGTTCACCCCGGACTGCACTGCACCGAGTTTGACGGTTGAACGCTGGTTGGCTGTTTACGTTACACATGTCACTCAGTGGCCACGCTGTTGAACGCTGATTGGCAGATACGCGTCTCTACGTTCACTTTGTATGAGATCTTGTCGCCCCGTCGCGTGAAAGCACGAGTATGCCGGCGGCGGCAAAAAGAAACATTGCGTGCCAATTTATATTCGATGTTCGCGATAGGGGCATTTTATACATCCCCTGGAGAACATCTCGCGATACATCGCATATATTCGATATATGTTATAGGAACCCTATAACACTGACCCTGACCCTAACCTAAACCCGACCCTAACCCTGACCCTGACCCTAACCTAACCCTAACCTTACCCTGACCCAACGAGGGGCTGAAGACCACGGTGGACCTGGGCTTCAAGGGTAGGGACCCCCACTATACCTCACCCTGCCGGGAGGTTTCTATATGTCCCGGCAGCAGAAGGGTGTACATACAGTACATTTATGCACAGTAAGGCCTAAAAAAAAAAAAGGTTTTATTTTTTTATTTTATTTTTTCCAGCGGCAGCGAATGATAGGTAGGTTGTTTTCATTTAAAAACGCGAAAATTCGCTCATCCTTGTACAGAATGAAGAGGTGCTGTACCAAAACGTAATTATAGTTTGCATCAAAAAATTTTTTTATTTTTTTTATTTTTTTTAATAAAGCTCATAAAATAATTTGGGTCGCACATAAATTGACAGGGTCGGTCGGAAACCGGAACCAAACAAAAAAATTTTTTAGGCCTAATGAGCAGGGGAAATATGGAGAGATTGAACATAATACAAGTATAATCTTTAAAAAAAATTTTTACATTTTTTATATTATATCAACAACAGTTGTAGTAGGACCGTAAAGAGGCCATGCCTCTCTGGAACAGGTTCTGGGGCTCTAGAGTCAATAATGGCGACGCTATTGAAATCTTACCATTGTGGTCGTTTTCAGGTTTGCACTTTGCAGTCGGTCCCTAAGTTCGGGCTGAAAGCCGACAGCTCACAGAAGCCAATGCATTCACCGACGGCTCATTGGGATGAAAACCTCTCAGTTTATATGCATTCCACTGGACCCTAACCCTAGTGGGCCCTAACGGCCAATCGGATGTCTTTTGTCTGTCTTTATTGGTGTTGGATCGATATTAAGATGTACCCCTAAAGGGGAAGTGCAGTTTTTGGCACAAAGAATGTGAATTAAAATATAAATTAAAAATCTGAAAGGGAAAAAGATCGAAGTACTTTAAATGAAAATCAAGCACTGTATCAAAGAGGATGACGATGCGTATGGAGCAGTAAGATGAAGAGTACATTAATGAGGATGACCTCTGGTCCCCACTAGGCCGGAAGTCGGGGAAGGGGTGCTACGTGTACCAGGAGGGTCTGAAGACCAAGGAGGTGAACCGGGAGCTGGACGACATCATGGACAAGTACAAGCTGACCCCCCACCCCTCAGTGTAAGCCCCCGCTCTCATCCCCCGTTATTATGGGCTGGCAGCATTGATGAATCATCTTATTAGGTTCAAACCAACGTCTAGAAGTCGCTGTATGGGGCTGCAGATTAAAGGTCTTCTTCCAGAGCTCTTGGTATATGAATAATAATGTATTATAATAATAATAATATATGTTGTAGCGTGTATTGGGAGGCGTGTCGTTAAGGAGGGGGGCGGGGTCACTGAGTCCTACAGGTTGGGGGGGGGGGGGGGGGGGGGCAGTCTGACACCCCACTATGAGGAGCAGGAGGTGGTGGTGGTGGTGTGGTCCTCTGGTTAACCCCCGGTGTGTTGTGTGTTGTGTGTTGTGTGTTGTGTTCCTCTGGTTAACCCCCGGTGTGTTGTGTGTTGTGTGTTGTGTGTTGTGTTCCTCTGGTTAACCCCCGGTGTGTTCTGTGTGTTGTGGTCCTCTGGTTAACCCCCGGTGTGTTGTGTGTTGTGTGTTGTGGTCCTCTGGTTAACCCCCGGTGTGTTGTGTGTTGTGTGTTGTGGTCCTCTGGTTAACCCCCGGTGTGTTGTGTGTGTGTTGTGGTCCTCTGGTTAACCCCTGGTGTGTTGTGTGTTGTGTTCCTCTGGTTAACCCCCGGTGTGTTCTGTGTTGTGTTCCTCTGGTTAACCCCCGGTGTGTTCTGTGTTGTGTTCCTCTGGTTAACCCCCGGTGTGTTCTGTGTTGTGTTCCTCTGGTTAACCCCCGGTGTGTTCTGTGTTGTGTTCCTCTGGTTAACCCCCGGTGTGTTCTGTGTTGTGGTCCTCTGGTTAACCCCCGGTGTGTTCTGTGTTGTGTGTGTGTTGTGGTCCTCTGGTTAACCCCCGGTGTGTTGTGTGTTGTGTGTTGTGTTCCTCTGGTTAACCCCCGGTGTGTTGTGTGTTGTGTTCCTCTGGTTAACCCCCGGTGTGTGTGTGTGTTGTGTTCCTCTGGTTAACCCCCAGTGTGTTGTGTGTGTGTGTGTGTGTGTTGTGTTCCTCTGGTTAACCCCTGTTGTGTGTTCTGTGTGTGTTGTGTTCCTCTGGTTAACCCCTGTTGTGTGTTCTGTGTGTGTTGTGTTCCTCTGGTTAACCCCTGTTGTGTGTTCTGTGTGTTGTGTTCCTCTGGTTAACCCCTGTTGTGTGTTCTGTGTGTTGTGTTCCTCTGGTTAACCCCTGTTGTGTGTTCTGTGTGTTGTGTTCCTCTGGTTAACCCCTGTTGTGTGTTCTGTGTGTTGTGTTCCTCTGGTTAACCCCTGTTGTGTGTTCTGTGTGTTGTGTTCCTCTGGTTAACCCCTGTTGTGTGTGTGTTGTGTTCCTCTGGTTAACCCCTGTTGTGTGTGTGTTGTGTTCCTCTGGTTAACCCCTGTTGTGTGTTCTGTGTGTGTTGTGTTCCTCTGGTTAACCCCTGTTGTGTGTTGTGTTCCTCTGGTTAACCCCTGTTGTGTGTGTGTTGTGTTCCTCTGGTTAACCCCTGTTGTGTGTTCTGTGTGTGTTGTGTTCCTCTGGTTAACCCCCGCTGGTTGTGTGTTGTGTTCCTCTGGTTAACCCCTGTTGTGTGTTCTGTGTGTGTTGTGTTCCTCTGGTTAACCCCTGTTGTGTGTTCTGTGTGTGTTGTGTTCCTCTGGTTAACCCCCGCTGGTTGTGTGTTGTGTGTGTGCAGCTCGTCAGACTCTGACGTGCAGTACCGGCTGGTGTCGCGGTTCGTGAACGAGGCGGTGCTGTGTCTGCAGGAGGGCATCCTGAACAGCCCGGTGGAGGGCGACATCGGGGCCGTGTTCGGCCTGGGCTTCCCGCCCTGCCTGGGAGGTGGGTGCACCGGGCGGACCAGGAGGACCATTTGGTTAAACCTAACATTACTGTATTATTTATCATAATCAATCACGATGAATAAATCCAGAAAATTATGTATATTTACATTTACATTGAGGGCGTTTAGCAGACGCTTTTATCCAAACAACTTACGTACATTTGACATAAGAAGTTAAACAATAATCGCTGTGGGTACAATAAGGATGTTCATAGAACCGGGTGCCAGTGCTAACGATCGCTAGGCTAACCCATTCCCCGTGTACAGCAGTGATTACAGCTGCTGCAGATGCTACACAATTCAGTACTATGAGTGAATACAACGTTCATTAAGTGCGTACATTAAGTACCAGGACGTACAACATACAGTGGTTGGTGGGTATATAATATAAATTCCACAGTTTAGTATTATAATAGTTTATTTTCAGTTGTGGGGACATGTGGTTGTATTCTGACAGTAGTCCATGGATCAATATGAATGCGGGCAGAGCAGGTGGGTGCCCACTGCCCAGTGATATCCTAACGGGTCGTTGTCTCCGTCCGCAGGGCCCTTCCGCTTCGTGGACTCGTTCGGCGCGGACAAGCTGGTGCAGAAGATGCGGGCGTACGAGGCGGTGTACGGTGACCACTTCACGCCCTGTCAGCTGCTGCTCGACCACGCCAACGACCCCAGCAAGAAGTTCCACAAGTGACGCGTCACCACGCGGCACGCGACCAACTCCACAGAGCTCTGCCCAATAGATTGTGACTAGTGATGTGCCTAACCGCTGTAGACCGTGCCTGGAGAGATGACCAACGGCTTAGTCCTATTGCCACAGGAATCATCATTTAGAAAGAAATCTCACAGAAGTTGTTCTATTTTTTTGATACCATTTGATTATTCTTCGTGCTGTGGAGTTCGGAAAATTGTAAACCTAATGGTTTATTCATGCCCTGCAAAACCTGTTAATATAAAACATATTCGTACTTATCTGGGCTTTTTTTGGTTGGATGTCTTCCAATGCACTTAAGTGTCTTTTCTACATTAGGCCTATCTAATTAAGCCATTATTTCATAAGCTAATGTACATTTGAGCCACTAAATTAAATTCTATCCAACCATCCTCAAACTGGTTATTCATGAAAAAACAATTATCTACAATTTAATATAATTTTCAATATGTGATCAAAGCATTAAAATACTGTCTTGAGAGTTGCATCCCGAGATGAGAACATGTCTCGAACCCAATTCGTCGGATAAGTCACATGTCTGCTTCCCATTGTCCGCAGCCAGACCCACCGGGGTGTGTACAGACAGACACACTGGGGCGTGTACAGTGAGTGAGCTTCGGGAGGCTGGGTGTGTCACAGTGAGTGAGCTTCGGGCGGCTGGGGTTGGGCCGGTTGAGTAGTGTGGCGCGTTGCCCTGTGGTCCTCCTCGGTACAGGCTCGTGTCGCAGCATCCTTCCAGCACAACGCCTCAGCACTCGTCTCGTGAAGGATGCTCTGGGCGGAAGATTTGCCGACTGTAACGATCCGGACCTCGGCCGACAGCAATGGGAAGGTGAGGCGTGTCTCCTCGGGTTAGAGCTTCTACTAAAATACCATTTAAACGGAACAAAACAGCCATCGCACCTGGATGGAGAACGGAGGACACGCAAGACTCGAGATAACGACCAGTGTTTACGAAGGCCATGGCGAAGTAGTAGCCTCATATGCTGAAGATGAATACGTTAACCAAAATGTCTAAAAACAAACATTCGGAGTCGGTGCGGGTGGTGGTCCGCTGCCGCCCGTTGAACCGGAGAGAAACCGGCCCGACGGAACGGGAAAACATTTTGGAGATAAACGACCAATTGGGACAGATTACCATTCGAAACCCCAACGCACCGGCCGAACAACCTCAGAAAACGTTCACGTTTGATTCTGTCTACGACTGTAACTCAAATCAAATGGACATCTACGACGACACGGTGGGACCCCTGGTGGAGTCGGTGCTTCATGGCTTCAACGGAACGATATTCGCCTACGGCCAGACCGGCACAGGTAAGACATATACGATGCAAGGTGTTTCCAACAATCCAGAGGAACGGGGGATTGTACCAAATTCGTTTGAGCACATTTTTACCCAGATCTCCAGAACTCAGAATCAAAAGTACCTGGTCAGGGCGTCCTACCTGGAGATCTACCAAGAGGAGATCCGAGACCTCTTATGCAAGAACAACAGCCGGAGTCTGGAGCTCAAGGAGAGCGCCGACTGCGGGGTGTACGTCAGAGACCTGTCCTCCGTGGTCACCAAGAATGTCTCGGAGCTGGAGCACGTCATGAACATGGGCAACCAGTCCCGGGCGGTGGGCTTCACCCACATGAACGACCGCAGCTCGCGCTCCCACGCCATCTTCGTGGTGACGGTGGAGTGCAGCGAGGCGGGGCCCGACGGAGAGGACCACATCCGCGTGGGCAAGCTCAACATGGTGGACCTGGCGGGCAGCGAGCGCCAGAGCAAGACCGGCGCCAAGGGCAAGCGTCTGAAGGAGGCCGCCAAGATCAACCTGTCCCTGTCGGCGCTGGGGAACGTGATCTCGGCGCTGGTGGACGGTCGCAGCACCCACGTGCCGTACCGCGACTCCAAGCTCACCCGCCTGCTGCAGGACTCCCTGGGCGGGAACGCCAAGACGGTGATGCTGGCCACGGTGGGGCCGTCGGGCCGGCACCACGACGAGACGCTCACCACGCTGCGCTACGCCAGCCGCGCCAAGAACATCAAGAACAAGCCCCGCGTCAACGAGGACCCCAAGGACGCGCTGCTGCGGGAGTTCCAGCAGGAGATCGCCCGGCTGAAGGCGCAGCTGGAGGAGCGAGGGGTCCTGGCCAAGGAGAGGCGGAGGAGGAGGAGGGACAGCAAGCGGCTCAGCCGGTGTCTGCCCGGCATGGAGGAGGAGGAGGGGGGGCTGGGGTTCAAGGAGCGAGACATGATGGTGTGGAGCTCCATGCTGAAGGAAGCCGGAGGAGGAGGCTCAGACGACGGGAACATCGGGAGCGGCTCCTGCTTCCAGCTGGGGGCCAGGGAGAAGTTTCAGGAGTGGGGGGAGAAGGAGACACACAAGGACGACATCCAGTCGGACCAAGAGGCCCTGGAGAAGATCATAGAGAAGTACAAGGTACATCACTGTGACAGCACCGCCCCGTAGTGGGGGACAGCGAGTCATAAAGCCATCTCGGCTGGAAACAAAAGATTCTCTCTGCATAAATAATTGATGGATAAAGTCTTCTTTGTTTCCCAGGCCATGGAGAGCAAACTGCTCGTTGGGGGGAAGAACATAATTGATCACACAAATGAACAGCAGAAAATGCTTACGCTGAAGAGACAAGAGATCGCCGAGCAGGTAAGACAACACCCCAGGAATAATCATTTACAAACTACGACTATTTTTCTTTTTTTTAATCCTATTTTTTCCGAGGCGCACCACTGCAGGCACCAGGGGTGGTCCCAGACTGATTAAGAACTCATTAAGAAGTCTCAGGAGTGATATCACTCTTTATTATCTTATTATTTCTTTATTATCTTTACTTGCTCTCCAGATCCGACGGGAGCGGGAGATCCAGCAGCAGTTGATGCTGCAGGACGAGGAGACGCTGGAGGTGAGAGAAACCTTCTCCTCCATGCAGCACGAGGTGGAGCTGAAGACCAGGAAGCTGAGGAAGGTGAGGAACACGATGACTCACTCACACCCTAGACACGGCCACGCCCAGAGCACCAGCACAGAGGGAGGGGGGGAGGTGGGGGAGGGGGGGAGGGAGGGAGAGAGACACAGAGGGGGGGGGGGGGGGGGGAGAGAGACAGAGGGATGGAGAGAGGGAGGGAGAGAGAGAGGTGGGAGAGGGGGGGAGAGACAGAGGGAGGGAGAGAGGTGGGGGGAGAGGCACAGAGGGAGGGAGAGAGGGGGGGGAGACAGAGAGGGAGAGAGGTGGGGGGGAGAGAGACAGAGGGTGGGGGGGAGAGAGACAGAGGGCTGGAGAGAGGGGGGGGGGAGAGAGACAGAGGGATGGAGAGAGGGAGGGAGAGAGAGGTGGGAGGGGGGGGGGAGAGAGGGAGGGAGAGAGGGGGGGGAGACAGGGAGAGAGAGAGGTGGGGGGAGAGAGACAGAGGGTGGGGGGGAGGTGGGAGGGAGAGAGACAGATGGAGGGAGAGAGGTGGGGGGGAGGGACTGAGGGTGGGAGGGAGAGAGGTGGGGGGGAGAGAGGGAGACAGAGATAGAGAAGTAGATAGATAGATAGTGGGAGGGAGGGAAGGGGGATGGAGATGGGGAGGAAGGGAGGTAGGCTAAGAGAGAGAGAGAGAGAGAGAGAGGTGAAAAATAGAAATGGATTGATGGATGGACAGATAGATAGGTGGATAGTTGGTTTAACTGCACCTGAACAAACAACTGCACATTGTTTTGCCTGAAGCAGTAACATAACCATAGGTGGTCTTCTCTTTGACAGCTATATGCCAAGCTGCAGATGGTGAGGTTAGAGATGTGCGATGTAATCGAGGAGCATGTGTTGACAAGACAAGAGCTGGAGCAGACCCAGAACGAACTGACCAGAGAGCTCAAGTACAAGTAGGTCACACACACACACACACACACACACACACACACACACACACACACACACACACACACACACTCCCAGTAGACACACACACTCCCAGTACAGACACACACACACACACACACACACACACACACACACACACTACAGACACACACACTCTCACTACACACAAACTCTCACTATAGACACACTCACACACACACTCCCAGTACAGACTCAATCACTCTCAGTACAGACACACACACACACACACACACACATACACACACTCTCTCACTACAGACACACACACTCTCACTACACACTCTCTCTCACTACAGATACACACACTCTCACTACAGACACACACACACACACACACACACACACACACACACACACACACACACAAACAATATAGACAGACAGACACACTCTCCATCCACCTTTTCTTAATACTGACATAGACAGACATAACATCAATAGATTTAAGATGCTTTGGATGCAAGCATCTGCTGAATGAAGACTTAGTACCAGTCCTACATAGTTAACAGTATAGGTTTAACCACATTTAGTCATGCAATAATCCTAATTGTTACTGTGTTTGGTAAGCACATTTTTACGACTTTGAAGTCAGTAGTACACAATGGTGACAGCTTCAACATGGATAGAATGAAGTAAAAACAGTTTTTGTTGCGTGTACTTTTCAAATAGGAAGTTCGATCTTTAGGCGATTAAGTTGGATATGAAAAGACAGACAATGCGCCATTCCGCCGTGGTTCACCAGTAGACTGCCATTCTACAGGTTCATGCTGATCGAGAACTTCATCCCGCCAGAGGAGAAGAACAAGATGATGAACCGGGTGTACTTCGACGGGGAGGAGGAGCAGTGGCGGTTTCAACCCATCCTGGCGTCCGACAGGTCAGTCCCAACATCCATCCACCCGCAGACGGAACCCACGGAGGAACGTTAGGAATCCTATGATTCAATCACATTCAACGTGTTTTATGATTCATATGAAACACTGTTCTCCCTCATCCGCATGTTCTAATGTTTTCCTGGTGTGATGTAATGTTTTGTGGGTGATATCAAGGTTCAACATTAGAAAAAGCTTTATTGTCAGTGACAGAGTGACGACGGCATTAATGTCATTCACTCTAAAAACATCAGAAAAGATTGACAGCAAACAAACAAGTTAAGTCCAATTGTACTGGGATAAAACAATGGATCAGCCTCCCAACAGATCTAATAAGCAATAATGAAGCTTTCTCCCGTCTGCCAAAGGTTTGGCTGCTCACGCAACAGACCTGCCCACACTGATAGAGCTGTGTCGTGCTATTAGGATAGGGGTATATTCTTTGTAAAATATGGAATGTAGTGCTTTTCGTAAACTTTTTTATCCAATGTATTTATATTATTGTATCTTGTTATCCTTTTAATGTTTAATCCCATGTTTAGATGTTATTGTGTCTTGGTTAGTTTTGTAGTATTTATTGTTCTCACTGCCCGGGGCGTACAGGTGGAGAATAGCAGTTTGCTAAACCCTGGTACAATGCATCTCTCCTGGCTCTAAACAAGCTCAATGTTCCCGTTGTACATTGTCCCCGTTTAGATGAAGTGACACTACATGAGGATAAAGTTCAGAGGGATGTGATAAGTCCGTCCTCCTTTAATCAGGGAGGGTCCTTTGAAGCCGTCTCTAGGAGTTAGGGTCTCTCTGTTTATCAATGAGCACCCCAACAGATTCAGGAGCACTCCTTCCTCCCCCAGGACCCCCACCGCGGTGAAGAGGAGGCCCACCTCGGTGGTCGGTTACAAGAGACCCATCAGTCAGTACGCACAGATGGCGGTTGCCACGGCAACGGGAGCACCATCCAGATACCAGGTCAGTCTTCATCTTCCTTTGTTGTTTCCTGTTGAAGAAATCAAACCAAGTGCATCAGAGGAACGCTCCCAAGGGTGTGCCTGATGCTCTTATCTTCAGGTGATAATCAGACATGGCACGCAAGGATTTCCTCTTTAATTACTTTAAATAAAAATAAATATATTACCATTTCTTGCTCTTTACATTGTTACATATGTATTTTTATTAACTTTTAATGCTTATGCATAATGTTTATCCATTTAGGACTAACTCATTACATTCATGCATTTCTTCATTTGAATCAGGCCTGACTTTAGTCCGGGCTGAGGACCACAGCGCAGTACCTCAGTGCTCAGTACCTCAGTACTCACTGAGTACCTCAGTACTCACTGACCACAGCTCAGTACCTCAGTACTCACTGAGTACCTCAGTACTCACTGACCACAGCTCAGTACCTCAGTACTCACTGACCACCTCAGTACCTCAGTACTCACTGACCACAGCTCAGTACCTCAGTACTCACTGACCACAGCTCAGTACCTCAGTACTCACTGACCACAGCTCAGTACCTCAGTACTCACTGACCACAGCTCAGTACCTCAGTACTCACTGACCACAGCTCAGTACCTCAGTACTCACTGACCACAGCTCAGTACCTCAGTACTCACTGACCACAGCTCAGTACCTCAGTACTCACTGACCACAGCTCAGTACCTCAGTACTCACTGACCACAGCTCAGTACCTCAGTACTCAGCTCAGTACCTCAGTACTCACTGACCACAGCTCAGTACCTCAGTACTCAGTAACCACAGCTCAGTACTCAGCTCAGTACTCAGTTCAGTACTCAGTACTCAGTACCTCAGTACTCAGCTCAGTACCTCCGTACTCAGCACTCAGCTCAGTACCTCAGTACTCAGCTCAGTACCTCAGTACTCAGCTCAGTACCTCAGTACTCAGCCCAGTACCTCAGTACTCAGCTCAGTACCTCAGTACTCAGCTCAGTACCTGAGTACTCAGCCCAGTACCTCAGTACTCAGTACTCAGCCCAGTACCTCAGTACTCAGTACTCAGCCCAGTACCTCAGTACTCAGCACTCAGCTCAGTACCTCAGTACTCAGCTCAGTACCTCAGTACTCAGCTCAGTACCTCAGTATTCAGCTCAGTACCTCAGTACTCAGTAACCACAGCTCAGTACCTCAGTACTCAGCACTCAGCTCAGTACCTCAGTACTCAGCCCAGTACCTCAGTACTCAGCCCAGTACCTCAGTACTCAGCTCAGTACCTCAGTACTCAGCTCAGTACCTCAGTACCTCAGTACTCAGCACTCAGCTCAGTACCTCAGTACTCAGCCCAGTACCTCAGTACTCAGCCCAGTACCTCAGTACTCAGCTCAGTACCTCAGTACTCAGCTCAGTACCTCAGTACTCAGCTCAGTACCTCAGTACTCAGTACTCAGCTCAGTACCTCAGTACTCAGCCCAGTACCTCAGTACTCAGTACTCAGCTCAGTACCTCAGTACTCAGCTCAGTACCTCAGTACTCAGCTCAGTACCTCAGCACTCAGCTCAGTACCTCAGTACTCAGCCCAGTACCTCAGTACTCAGTACTCAGTACTCAGTACCCACCTCTCCTCCTCTCCTGCAGGCGGAGAACATCCTGCTTCTGGAGCTGGACATGTCCCCCCCCACCATGTTCACCCTGAACCTGAACGGAGCCCACCTGGAGAGGGTCTTCTCCCCCCGTCCCGGGGTGACCCCCAGAGAGAGGGGCCCGGCCGCCCGGGTCCGCAGGTCCCGGTCCTGGTAGGGTCCCCGTTCCCTCGTCTAACGGTAGAGGCCGCTGAGTACGAGCGCTGCTTTAATATTCAGAATCAGCCAACGCTGTAACGCTGTAGCAGTTATAACGAAGCAGAGGATCATCGCGTCAAGGGAACCACAACGCTATCCTTTAGTACGACCCTATTCATGCGAGTGAGGTCCAAAGGGGCTGGGACCTACTTGTTTTACTGTGCCTGACTGTAATGTCCAGCAATTCGTACTTCATTAACTCTTATATACTTTTTACACTTTTATTTGATTCCAGGTAAACTGGTTTCAACTCATTCATTTTAATTAATACTACACCTGTAGGTATAATTATAAAAATGTTGATACAATTAACACAGAAAATGTAATAAGTTACGGTTGACCCAACCAGAGGGAATCACATGACCCCACGACCTCCACACTGACTCCTCTACTGTGACCCCGCTGACCTCCACACTGACTCCTCTACTGTGACCCCACGACCTCCACACTGACTCCTCTACTGTGACCAGACCCACCTCCTCACTGACTCCTCCCCCTGTGACCCCACCGACCTCCTCACTGACTCCTCCCCCTGTGACCAGACCCACCTCCTCCTCACTGACTCCTCCCCCTGTCACTGACTCCTCACTGACTCCTCCCCCTGTCACTGACTCCTCCCCCTGTCACTGACTCCTCCCCTGTGGTTAACAGGAGCTCTCCTTATGCTCCGCCCAGGTACCAAGCCCCCCAGGCTCAGCGCGTCGCCTCCTCCTCCTCCTCCAGCTCTCTGGGCTCCGGGGCTCAGTCTCTGTCCGACCCCCCCGTGAGGCAGCGGCCCTCCTCCGCCCTCTGCCCGCCCCTGGGGGGCACCCCACCCACTGCCGCGGCCGAGGGCCCCCCCCCCCAGGGCCACGCCCCCCAGGCCGCGCCCCCCGGCGCCCCGTAGGACGGCAGTAGGAGTGTGTACGTACCGCAGACTTGGGGTTCACTTTTGATCATTACTTCAGGTTTTTTATTTGGTTGTTAAAGATTGTGTTTGGGCATGGGCTTCTGACGTTCTGTGAGCATGTTTCGATGTAACCAGATGAACTTTGTATTTATTATGAAGTTTAGGCTAAGTTTAGTTCTGGGATGTGGAGCTTCTTCATTTGGCTGGTTGTTGTTTTATATCCAATGTGGCCCAAAGCATTAAACAAATGTTTCAAGTTATGTTAACTAAAATGATAGAATTGTAAAAAAAAATCTTTGTTGAAAATGTCTGAATCAGAAAAATGGGTTGGTTATCAACCTGATATTCTCAGCATTACTATGTAATAATGCTTTAATGTCAAAAAGACCAAAAGCGACCAAGTACTTAAGTGGGGTGGGGGTTGGGTTCCCGGCAAAATCAGTCTTATTTTTTATTGTAAGAACCTAGGATTTTGAGTGAAAAAAAACATTGCTTTAAGTTATATTATTGCTGAATTATTTGTGATCCAAATATTTGACGAATGTTGCAATGCTCTCTTATTTATAGTTGCCTTATTTTCATATGGTTGTACAATTGCTTGTATAAACGCCATTACTTACAAACAAGAATAAACAAAATAAAATGTGAACTTTGAGTACACCGAATCCTAACCGAGACCCAAACTGTGTGGATCCGAGTTGCATGTTTGACGCGCTCTGAGTGACAGCGCTACAGTGTACAGTAAGATGACGTCACATGAAGTCACATCGCCCTCCGTACAGCAAGATGACGCCCCTCCCAGAGTCACATGACCCTCCGTACAGTAAAATGACGTCCCTCCCAGAGTCCCATGACCGGCCATACAGTAAGACGTCACATGACCCTCCGTACAGTAATATGACGTCACATGACCCTCCGTACAGTAAGATGACGTCTCTCCAAGAGTCACATGACCCTCCGTACAGTAAGATGACGTCTCTCCCAGAGTCACATGACCGCCGTACAGTAGGTCCAACATGGCAGACGGAGAGCGGGTCCTCCGCGGTAACTAAAGCAACACTTCAAACCCGCCGACACACACATTAGAACAACACAAGACCGCAGCGATGAGGGAAAGGCTGAAGAAAAAGAAGGGCAGGACGTGGGCGGAAGCCGCTAAAACGGTACCGTGTTCTTATCCACCGCTTGTTATGGTTGTTTTCCCTCCGCTTGTACCACTGTGTTGATGGGTTCACGACCCGCCGCTGGTGCAGACCCACCGTGGACCTCACAGCCCCCCGGGGGTCTGGGCTGCGACCCGCCGTGGACCTCACAGCCCCCGGGGGTCTGCCATCAGGACCTTGAGGTTTACTGTAGAGCAGGGATCACTACGGACCGCGTTCTGTCTCCGACCCCCGCCAGAGAAATGCGTGCGTTGTTGCGCCCAGACGTGGTCTGTCCGTCTGTCTATCCGGCTGTCTGTGGCCGCCGAGGAAACCCGTCAAAGCGTCGCTGGTGCTGCTGCGGGGCTAGCTTGTTAGCTCCACGGCGACACTTCCACTGACCTAATGTTTACACGTCGCACAATAAACGGTCTGAACCCACCGCCTGGGCCGTGTTTGTTGTTCTTCTTCCCCGCTAGCTTAGCATGAGGCTAGTGGATGGGCGCCTACCTGCCGTCCGAGGAGCGTCTTGTTTTGCTAGCCTAGCCGCTAAGCTAACACGCACAACATGTAAACACTGAGGAGGATCAGCACTGTCGTGGTCTCCTGGTCTCCTTGTCTCTCCCTGTGTTTTCCTTGTCTCCTTGTCTCTCGCTGTGGTCTCCTTGTCCCCTCGTCTCTCCCTGTGGTCTCCTCGTCTCTACCTCTGGTCTCCTTGTCTCTTTTTCTCTCCCTGTGGTCTCCTCGTCTCTACCTCTGGTCTCCTTGTCTCTCCCTGTGGTCTCCTTGTCCCTCCCTGTGGTCTCCTCGTCTCTACCTCTGGTCTCCTTTTCTCTCCCTGTGGTCTCCTCGTCTCTACCTCCGGTCTCCTTGTCTCTCCCTGTGGTCTCCTTGTCTTACCTGTGTATCCTACCTGTGACTCCCACCTGTGAATCTTTGTGTTATTGACATTTTATTTGACAACTGTCACATTGTTAATTTTTTCATCATTCAACTATCTACATCTCCTTTACGTTAATATATAATTCTCTTTTAGCCTGTGTTAAAAGTGAGATAAAAGACAGAAACGAAATGTAAACAGTATCTTATTTAACAGGAATTCTTCAGAGGTTAAACTGTCCCCATGAATCACACTAGGGTGATCACCAAATAGGCTACTCAAAAGCATAACAGCTACTTATGAATATATAGTAAGCCACCTAAACTATATCTATTTCAGGGTTCCGCCAATATAGATGGATCATGTAATTTAAATCACATTGATCTTGCTCATAATATGAGCAGGCCATAACATAAAATAAAATCATATATGTGATCAGGTCAAACTAATACTATTACTTTGGTAATAGTATGTTAAAGAATAATTGTATCTTTCTATTATAGGTTCTGGAGAAGTATCCCAACACACCAATGAGCCATAAAGAGATCTTGCAGGTGATCCAAAGAGAGAGGCTTAAAGAAATAAGGTAAACAATAGAACCCTTAGTGCTGTTCATCAGTTTATAGGGCCGTGAGAGGCAGTGCAGGCGAGGGCATTACCCTGCTCCCCGCATCGTATGACATTCTCTCCATCACCCATTTTCTTTTGAGCACGGGTCATTATTTTAACTCAGGTCTTCTAATTGTTTTATTTCCTTTGTCGTTTCATTGTCACTGTTGTCATCCAGAAGGTAAGAAAAAGCTAGCCAACTCTCCCCCAAACAAATCATTGCCAAGTGATTTTGTTTGGTTATAGCTTCTGCTTGTTATTAACAATAACATTTGCTTTCTTCAGTGAGCATAATTACAGTGACTTAGCCCCTCAGACCTGCGTGAAACCCTAACCCACCTGTTGCATAACATCCTGACTCTGAGTCTACATTGCTTTGGCCCAGATTGTCTTCAGGCAATAAGATGAGTGATCGTGGTATTGAAATAGGCAGTAAAGTTCTGCATGAAACCTTTATTGTGATGGTCCCAGCAGGCTTTACGAATGTTAATGATCATTGATCAGTTCAGACAAGCTCTCTGACTTACTGACTCTGACAGTCTCTCTGTCTCTCTCTTTGTCTCTCTCTCAAACATACATTGTAGTTACTATCAGTGCTTTAACAAGCTTCAAAATGTCTTCCAACTAAACAAAATATGTGCATCGAGTTCCTTTGGAACTTAGATCAGCCTCAAACTAAACCTGTGCGTCTGGGAACGTCTTCCACCAAAGATACCAATTACAATTTCCCTGTAAACCCAGGTCATTTAACTCCTCAGCATGATAACTGAACCCCCACGACCCCCGTAACTCCTCTGTCCTCTCCTCTTCTCTTCCATCCCTCTCCTCTCCTCTCCCCTCCTCTCCTCTCCTCTCCCAGAATCTCCTCTCCTCTCCCAGAATCTCCTCTCCTCTCCCAGAATCTCCTCTCCTCTCCCCACTCTCCTCTCCTCTCCCTGAATCCTCTCTCCTCTCCTCTCCCTTACTCTCCCCCACTCTCCTCTCCTCTCCTCTCCTCTCCTCTCCTCTCCTCTCCTCTCCTCTCCTCTCCTCTCCTCTCCTCTCCTCTCCTCTCCTCTCCTCTCCTCTCCCCTCCCCTCCTCTCCTCCCCTCTCTCTCCTCTCCCCTCCGGTCTGTTTTACGTGGAACCAGATGGGTAATTTACATTTCTGTGCCGTGATCTAGTGGAACTTCGCCGCTGGCATGTCTGAACGCCATGCTCCATACCAACTCCCGGGGAGACGAGGGCATCTTCTACAAAGTTCCTGGCAGAATGGGCGTCTACACACTTAAGGTTAGTTTAAAGCAATATGCAGAACAAACTTCCCTTCCCTCACTCGGAAAAAAATCCACGTTTTGTTCAATAAGCCTGACCCGGCCCGTATCCTCATATGTCTGCGATCGACAACAATTAACAGCTAGAATTTTTTTTAATTGTTATTACCAATAATTATTTTCTAACCTTTGTTTCAGAGTAACGTTGACCTCAATGTGAGCGTATTGCTGCCAAGTACACAGTTTAGGAAAAAGACGACGCATAGGCTCGGCGTGAAGGCATGGATGGGGTGGTGGGGGGGGGGGCGATGGAAGGGTTGGATATAGGCCTGGTTGCTACGGAAACAGAGTGGGCGTGTGCACGTACTGAACGGAAACTGGACCGTAGTAAACTGCATATTGTCAACGACTGATGAGGGAACTACAAGTTCTTATTCTCTTCCCTCCGCAGCCTCTTCCTCGTTCTCCAAACGCACGTCTGTGACCAGAGACCCGCCGGTAATGAGCGCGATGTGTTTCTGATTCTAGAAGGAAGGCTCGGACGGGGTCAAGAAGCTGTCGGGGGAGGTGCACGAGGAGGACGAGGAGGAGGAGGAGGAGGACGGGTCTGAGGAGAGCAGTGAGGACCTCTCGGACTCGCCCAGCAGTGAGAACAGCAGCAAGGTGCTGAGCCAGGAGTGCGACGGCGGCAGGTGGCGACGCAGAGGTACGACCGCCCCCAGACCCTGACAGGGCGACCCACCCCCAGGAGAGGCTAGGGCTTAGGGCTTCGACTCCCAGCCCAGTGGTTCTGGGTTCTGACCCCAATGCCTAGTGTCCTCGAGCAAGATGCAAACCCCTACCTGCGTCTCAGTCACATGTATCTGAAATCAATGGAAGTCGACCGGGGGCTCTGTCAGCTAAATGACTCATTAATATACAAAAGGACTCACAGTCTTTAAGGAGGACATTCAGTCACCAGTTCTAATTGAACCGTTTACAAGGTCGCATTAGTGATCTGTTCAGAGGAAATCCTGAGATGATTTATTTGTTATTGGAGAGCTAGAAAAATCCTGATGCTTTCACAAAGCACCCCCCGTGGGATCGAATGACGGCTGTGTTCTGTTCCCGTGGGAGTGACCTGCTTTACTGGGCTGTTGTGTCATGTTGCATATGTACAACACAAAAAAAAACAGAATCAAATTCATAAATCACTTGTCACGACACGTTTCGCCAGGTGTTATGCTCGCACAGCCGTGTTGCTTGGCCTCAATACCAGACCAACCCTTGTAATTGTTACATGGTTAGTCGACAGAAGAGTTCCCCCCCGGGCTGTGTGTGAAGATAACCTGTGTGTCTACTGGGAGCCTCATACCTGGTGGCGTTCTTCACCGGCGGTGAAACCAGATCTTCCTCACCAACCAAACTGATGCTTGGCTTTAATCCTCGTCACATCATTGTGCTCAGAGTCCGTCGTCCACTGAGTTCTTAATTCCGCTTGTTTGACTTGAAGCTGACATGCAGACTGTTGGAACAGGAAGAGTGTGACCAGCAACCACTTCCTCATAACGAGTGTGAAACCGTGTGACGAAGCAGCCAGCGCCACACGATCAGCCCTGCCTGCAGCAGAGATCAGCGAGGCTCTCCGCCGACGTGGTTTGTGTTGGCTCGTCCTCCACAACTTTAGTTTAAATGAACAAACAGTGTCGACCAGCAGAGAGAGGCCAATGCAGGAGGAAGGACAGAGGAAAGCCTAAAGACACCTTTGGCGGCGCCACGATGTGTGAGTAGGGTCTCAGTCGTATAGGAAGTGGACTCGCTGTCCGCAGGCCTTTCAGTCCACCGTAATGTAATCTACGGATTTGTGCGAGGATGGGGGTTTTTTGGTTCCCTCAAAACAAAGGCCGGGTGGCGCTGTGCGGAGGCCCTCAGCGTGGGCGTCCCCGGACCGTGTTCATGTACTCATCTGCTTGTTGTTGGTTTGATGTTTTTCAGTTCCTACCAAGCTGGAGCCGCTGCCGCCCTCCTCCCCCCAGCCCCGCTGCTCCTCCCCTCTGGTCCCCGCCGCCAAACTCATCTCCCCCTCGCAGAAACACGGCAAGAAGGCTCTGAAGCAGGTAGGCCCCCGCACGGAGGGAAGCTCTGGGGCTCATCTGGAGGGTTCTGACGTCCAGTGGGACGCCTGGCCCTCAGGCTGCTGTCAGTGCTGACATGGAACAGTGCAACCACAATACTACTACACACGCATGCACGCACATATACACACGCACGGCACCACCGTGGGAGAGAGTCCTGACCGCACCCCCCAACACTCGACCAAGCGCCCTGGCTTCATGAACACACTCTCCTGCGCTGCTGCACCACTGCTGTCGGTCTTGGCTTCCCTCGGCCTCCAACGAGGCAGCTTGTCAGGCCTCTCTTTGTTTAACGTGTCGTTGCTAGTTATGGTTCAAGTGGAAAATAACGAGGGAGCAGAAGAGGGGGGGGGACCGCCCTGTTTTTATTCGGCCGCCCGACGCCATTTGTGTCTTAATCACATTTCACTTGATTGCACGGATCCTAATTCACTCCATCTGTGTGGCGGTGGGATTCAATGCCTCGTAAGACCAATTTAATTATTTTTATAAGGCCGCAAAAACACATGGTTACATGGCAGTTTGGAGAGAGAGAGAGAGAGAGAGAGAGAGAGAGAGAGAGAGAGAGAGAGAGAGAGAGAGAGAGAGAGAGAGAGAGAGGGAGAGAGGGAGAGAGAGAGAGAGAGAGAGAGAGAGAGGGAGAGGGGGAGAGGGGGAGAGAGGGAGAGAGAGAGAGAGAGAGAGAAGCAGAGAGAGAAGCAGAGAGAGAGAGAGAGCATTGGAAGTTCTTATATGAATCTAACATTTAATTGCTGAACGGAAACGTTTTTCGACTTCTTCTGGAACGGTTCCTTGATGATCGTCCCATTATTGTTCAGTTTCCAAGGTGATCCATCGAGGTTCCCACCACAGACGCGTACTACACCAGGGAGAGCGTGACGGCCTTATGTAACGCGCTCCTCTTTGCAACAGGAGGGCTACTTGAGAAAGAAAACATGTTCTTCTTTACTCCATCATGGAGGATTCTGGCTGGTGGGCGTGTGCGAGTGGGCGGGCCCATACGTGTGTGATGGTGTTGCTGTATCTGTGGTTGTTGTTGTTTGTTGAACTATTTCTCTGCCCGGTCAGGCCCTGAAGCAGCAGAGGAGCCAGCGGCGCCAGGGGGGCGTGGCCTCCAGCCAGCGGCGCCAGGGGGGCGTGGCCTCTGGCCAGCGACTCATCCTGAAGACGGTCAAAGACACGGCCGACAACATCTCCCCCCAGACCGGTGAGTCCCTGATCAACCTGCACCTCGTCCTACCGGACTCTGCTACCTTCAACCATTCTGACAGCTCGGCTGGTCGGCTAGCTGAAGATATGAGAGGGGCGAGCGGAGAGAGAGAGAGAGCGCGTACCATTAAGGCTTAGTCCTGACCGCAGCGACCAGGGTTAGATTACCGCCCCTGTTCCTCTGCTGCATGTCCTCCCTCTCTCTCCCAGACCGTCCTGTCCTTCTGACTCTACCGTATCGTTTATTATGCATGCTAAATAACCCCAATACTCTGAGATCTTTGTATGAGGTGAGGTGGGCAGCGGAGCCTCTCCTAACAGATATGAGGGGTCCCCATCAGGGCTCTCACGTCGTGTCCTCCCCCTCCGTCCACAGACCTGTGTCTCGGCCCAGGACCCAGGACCATGGCGCAGAGAGGCAGCCGGCTGAGCCCACGTGAGTGAACCTGTCAGGAGAGCGCCTCAAAGGGCCTGGGTTCAAACCCCAATGTGTGCTGGAGTCCTCCTTGGGCCAGACAGCCCAGCCCCCCACCTGCTGACTGACTGAACTAACACACAACACTGAGGAGACACGTCCACCTCCTGTGCAGCACAGCGTCGTATTCTCCCAGCCCAGACCCGTCCGTGTGTTTGTTTTGCATCCCAGGGCAACTCAAGCGCACCAAGTGTGAAATAGATGTGGAGACGCCCGACTCCATTCTGGTGAACACCAACCTGAGGGCCATCATCAACAAGCACACCCTGTCCGTGCTACCCCCCTCCTGCCAGCAGAGGCTGCTCAAGCTGCTGCCTACGGTCGACCAGCAGGTGGGGCTATTGAGCCAGGCGCAAAGGACACCAGGATAAAAAGAAGGATTCACAGAGAAAAAGGATTTGGATGGATTGGTGGATGGCCTCACTTTACTGTTGATCCATAAACAATAATCCACAGTCTTTTTCAAGAAATGGTTCCGTAAACAATAGCCTGTATATAATTATCCAAGAAGTAATTAAACACTGGTATCGAAAAACGTAATTTTAATTTTGTTTTGGAGTGATGCCGCTGGCGATCGGCCCGACGATGGTGACCATGACAACCAGCCTTCTTCCCTCCCCAGGCGTGTCTGGACGGCCTCCTGAAGGTCACCGGCTCGGCACTCAACAACGAGTTCTTCGCCTCGGCGGCCCAGTCCTGGAAGGAGCGTCTGTCTGAAGGTGGGTCCCCGTTAACCCCACTGAGGGTGGTCCCCGTTAACCACACTGAGGGTGGTCCCCCTTAACCACACTGAGGGTGGTCCCCGTTAACCACACTGAGGGTGGTCCCCCTTAACCACACTGAGGGTGGTCCCCGTTAACCACACTGAGGGTGGTCCCCGTTAACCCCACTGAGGGTGGTCCCCCTTAACCACCACTGAGGGTGGTCCCCGTTAACCCCACTGAGGGTGGTCCCCGTTAACCACACTGAGGGTGGTCCCCCTTAACCACACTGAGGGTGGTCCCCGTTAACCACACTGAGGGTGGTCCCCGTTAACCACACTGAGGGTGGTCCCCCTTAACCACACTGAGGGTGGTCCCCCTTAACCACACTGAGGGTGGTCCCCTGGACCACACTGAGGGTGGTCCCCGTTAACCACACTGAGGGTGGTCCCCCTTAACCCCACTGAGGGTGGTCCCCGTTAACCACACTGAGGGTGGTCCCCCTTAACCACCACTGAGGGTGGTCCCCGTTAACCACACTGAGGGTGGTCCCCGTTAACCACACTGAGGGTGGTCCCCTGGACCACACTGAGGGTGGTCCCCGTTAACCACACTGAGGGTGGTCCCCCTTAACCCCACTGAGGGTGGTCCCCGTTAACCACACTGAGGGTGGTCCCCCTTAACCACCACTGAGGGTGGTCCCCCTTAACCACACTGAGGGTGGTCCCCCTTAACCATACTGTGGGTTGTCCCCTTTAACCACACTGAGGGTGTCCCCCTTAACCCCACTGAGGGTGGTCCCCGTTAACCACACTGAGGGTGGTCCCCCGTTAACCACACTGAGGGTGGTCCCCGTTAACCACACTGAGGGTGGTCCCCCGTTAACCACACTGAGGGTGGTCCCCGTTAACCCCACTGAGGGTGGTCCCCCTTAACCACACTGAGGGTGGTCCCCGTTAACCACACTGAGGGTGGTCCCCCGTTAACCACACTGAGGGTGGTCCCCCGTTAACCACACTGAGGGTGGTCCCCCGTTAACCACACTGAGGGTGGTCCCCGTTAACCACACTGAGGGTGGTCCCCGTTAACCACACTGAGGGTGGTCCCCCTTAACCCCACTGAGGGTGGTCCCCGTTAACCACACTGAGGGTGGTCCCCCTTAACCACCACTGAGGGTGGTCCCCGTTAACCACACTGAGGGTGGTCCCCGTTAACCACACTGAGGGTGGTCCCCTGGACCACACTGAGGGTGGTCCCCGTTAACCACACTGAGGGTGGTCCCCCTTAACCCCACTGAGGGTGGTCCCCGTTAACCACACTGAGGGTGGTCCCCCTTAACCACCACTGAGGGTGGTCCCCCTTAACCACACTGAGGGTGGTCCCCCTTAACCATACTGTGGGTTGTCCCCTTTAACCACACTGAGGGTGTCCCCCTTAACCCCACTGAGGGTGGTCCCCGTTAACCACACTGAGGGTGGTCCCCCTTAACCACACTGAGGGTGGTCCCCGTTAACCACCACTGAGGGTGGTCCCCGTTAACCCCACTGAGGGTGGTCCCCGTTAACCACACTGAGGGTGGTCCCCCTTAACCACACTGAGGGTGGTCCCCGTTAACCACACTGAGGGTGGTCCCCCTTAACCACACTGAGGGTGGTCCCCGTTAACCACACTGAGGGTGGTCCCCCTTAACCACACTGAGGGTGGTCCCCTGGACCACACTGAGGGTGGTCCCCGTTAACCACACTGAGGGTGGTCCCCCTTAACCCCACTGAGGGTGGTCCCCGTTAACCACACTGAGGGTGGTCCCCCTTAACCACCACTGAGGGTGGTCCCCGTTAACCACACTGAGGGTGGTCCCCGTTAACCACACTGAGGGTGGTCCCCGTTAACCACACTGAGGGTGGTCCCCCTTAACCCCACTGAGGGTGGTCCCCGTTAACCACACTGAGGGTGGTCCCCGTTAACCCCACTGAGGGTGGTCCCCGTTAACCACACTGAGGGTGGTCCCCTGGACCACACTGAGGGTGGTCCCCGTTAACCACACTGAGGGTGGTCCCCCTTAACCCCACTGAGGGTGGTCCCCGTTAACCACACTGAGGGTGGTCCCCCTTAACCACCACTGAGGGTGGTCCCCCTTAACCACACTGAGGGTGGTCCCCCTTAACCATACTGTGGGTGGTCCCCGCTAACCACACTGAGGGGGTCCCCCTTAACCCCACTGAGGGTGGTCCCCCTTAACCCCACTGAGGGTTGTCCCCTTTAACCACACTGAGGGTGTCCCCGTTAACCACACTGAGGGTGGTCCCCCGTTAACCACACTGAGGGTGGTCCCCGTTAACCACACTGAGGGTGGTCCCCCGTTAACCACACTGAGGGTGGTCCCCGTTAACCACACTGAGGGTGGTCCCCGTTAACCCCACTGAGGGTGGTCCCCCTTAACCACACTGAGGGTGGTCCCCGTTAACCACACTGAGGGTGGTCCCCCGTTAACCACACTGAGGGTGGTCCCCCGTTAACTACACTGAGGGTGGTCCCCCGTTAACCACACTGAGGGTGGTCCCCGTTAACCACACTGAGGGTGGTCCCCCGTTAACCACACTGAGGGTGGTCCCCCGTTAACCACACTGAGGGTGGTTCCTGATCTCTGGGAGGGTTCCTGATCTCTGGGGGGGGTTCCTGATCTCTGGGGGGGTTCCTGATCTCTGGGGTGGTTCCTGATCTCTGGGGGGGGTTCCTGATCTCTGGGGTGGTTCCTGATCTCTGGGGGGGGTTCCTGATCTCTGGGGTGGTTCCTGATCTCTGGGGTGGTTCCTGATCTCTGTTTCCAGGTGAGTTCACTCCCGAGCTGCAGCTCCGGATGAGGCAGGAGATTGAGAAGGAGAAGAAGGTGGAGCGTTGGAAGGAGGCCTTCTTTGAGAACTACTATGGAGAGAAGTAAGTTCTCCTACGCAGGGATTAGAAACATTCTCCGGCCTCCTGCCTACAAGTTCTCCAATGTGTTCCTTTATGCATTCATCTCTCCCTCTCCCTCCCACTCCCCCCTCTCCCCCCTCCCATCTCCCCCTCTCTCCCTCCTCTCCCTCCTCTCCCCCCTTCCCCCCTCTCCCCCCCTATTTCCCTCTCCCCCCTCTCCCCTCCTCTTCCCTCTCTCCCCCCTCCCCTCCTCCCCCCCTCTCCCCCCTCCCCCCCTTTCCCCCCTATCCTCTCCTCTCCCCCCCTCCCTCTCCCCTCCTCTCCCCCCCTCCCTCTCCCCCTCTCCCTCTCCTCCTCTCCCCCCTATCCCCCCTCTCCTCCTCTCCCCCCCCTCTCCTCCCTCTCCTCCCTCTCCCCCCTCTCCCCTCCTCTCCCCCCTCCTGCCGTGCAGCTCCGGGCTGAGCTACGAGGAGGCGCAGAGGGAGCTGATGGAGTCTGATCAGGACCGGCCGCCCTGCCCTCCTCTTCCTCCTCCTCCTCTTCCTCCTCCTCCTCTTCCTCCTCATCACCAGCGCTCCTCTGAAGGACCTGTGGCCGAAGCAGCTGAGCCCCGGGACCCCGAGGACAGAGCAGGGGGGGCCCGGGGCCCCGAGGACAGCAGTCCCTGTCCTGTCCCAACCAGACCCCCAGACCAGTCCCCCAGACCCCCGCTGGCCAGCAGACCGCCGCCCGTCATGTCGCCCATGCGGACGCGGCGGGCGCGTCACGCGGAGGACCGCCGCCTCAGCCGCTTGGCCCCTCCCTCGGCCCCGCCCGCGTCGCCGGGGGAGACGGCCGTACTGCCGGGTCCGAGGCCGGCAGAGGACGGTCTGAAGCCTCTTGTGGCGGAGCGGGCCCCGGGGGAGGGGCCAGAGGAGAGAGCGGCCGCCCCCGAGCCCCCCGACAAGAGCAGCCCCCGACCCCCCAGGGCCCCCCCAGAGGCGGCGGGGCACCCCGGTCAGCCCGCAGGGCCCCTCCGTACCAATCCCCCTGGGGCCCCAGAACCGGGGAAAAGGAAGTCCCCCAGTGAGCCAGAGGGGGAGAAGACCCCCGAGAAAAGACCCCGAACCTCCTCGCCCGCTCCAGCAGGCCCCGCCCCCTCTCCAGCAGGCCCCGCCCCCTCTCCAGCAGGCCCCGCCCCCTCTCCAGCAGGCCCCGCCCCCTCTCCAGCAGGCTCCTCCCCCTCTCCAGTAGCCTGCTCCACCTCTCCAGCAGGCCCCGCCCCCTCTCCAGCAGGCTCCTCCCCAGCAGGCCACGCCCCCTCTCCAGCAGGCCCCACCCCCTCTCCAGCAGGCCCCTCCCCCTCTCCCGCAGGCTCCTCCCCAACAGGCCCCGTCCCCTCTCCAGCAGGCCCCTCCCCCTCTCCCGCAGGCTCCTCCCCAACAGGCCCCGTCCCCTCTCCAGCAGGCCCCTCCCCCTCTACAGAAGGCCCCTCCTCCTCTCCAGCAGGCCACACCCCCTCTCCAGCAGGCCCCTCCCCCTCTCCAGCAGGCCCCACCCCCTCTCCAGCAGGCCCCTCCCCCTCTACAGAAGGCCCCTCCTCCTCTCCAGCAGGCCACACCCCCTCTCCAGCAGGCCCCACCCCCTCTCCAGCAGGCTCCTCCCCCTCTCCGAGGGCGTCGTCCACGGCGAGCCCCTCCAGGCCGTCTTCGATGGCGCACCAGAAGGTTCCGCCGCTCAAGGTGGGTCCTCAGCAGCAGGGAGCCCCCCAGGAGGTCTCCGGTCACCGGGGGGGGGTCCTCAGCAGCAGAAAGCCCCCCAGGAGGTCTCCGTTCACCGGGGGGGGGGGGGGGGGTCCTCAGCAGCAGGGAGCCCCCCAGGAGGTCTCCGTTCACCGGGGGGGGGGGGGGGGGGTCCTCAGCAGCAGAAAGCCCCCCAGGAGGTCTCCGTTCACCGGGGGGCGGGGGGGTCCTCAGCAGCAGAAAGCCCCCCAGGAGGTCTCCGTTCACTGGGGGGGGGGGGGGTCCTCAGCAGCAGGGAGCCCCCCAGGAGGTCTCCGTTCACCGGGGGGGGTCCTGCTGTCCAGCTAGGGTTTAACTCTCCGTCTGTTTGCGTCCGTTTCAGATTCCCGTGTCCCGGATCCTGCCTGTGCCCGTCTCCCCCGTCTCCCCCGTCTCCCCCGGCCCGGGGTCCCCCCGCCCCCCCCCGCCCCCCCTGGGCAGCCCGGGCCGTCCCGGGGCGCGCACGCTGGCTGACATCAAGGCCAAGGCCCAGCTGGCCCGGGCGCAGCGCTCGGCGGCGGCGGTGGCGGCGGCGGCGGCCTCAGGGGCGGGGCCGACGCCCGGGGGGGCGGGGCTTGGAGCCGGAGCGAGTGTTAGCGGTGAGAAAACCCCCAAAGCGCCCCCCCTCAGTCCACCCTCTCCCCATCCGGCCCCGCGGCCCACCCCGCCCGCCCCCCCCCACGGGACGGCCCTCCCCGGGGAGGTCCCGCCCCCCAGAGAGAGGGGTCCCGCGGCCCCGGGCCCCCACTGCCTCCAGAAGCCCCCCGAGGGGTCCCCACGGGGCAGGAAGGGGGCGGCGGAGCAGCCCGGCCCCTCCAGCGGCGTGGGGCCGCGGGTCAGCTCCTGCACCCCCGCCAACAACCCGCTGGTCACGCAGCTCCTCCAGGGGAAGGAGGTCCCCATCGAGCAGATCCTCCCCCGGCCCCACGCCGGGAGCAAGGGCAAGGCGTGGCACCCGGCGGGCCCCCCCCCCCGCCGGGGGGCCGTCCCCGATCAGCGTCTCCACGGCGACGCCCCCGACCGGGAGACGCAGGAGCAGATCCTGCAGGCGCTGATGCAGAGGAAGGCGTCCCAGCGGGGGGGGGCGGTGGGCGGGCAGCCCGGGGACGGCCTGCCGCGGCCCCGCTTCTCCGTGGGCTGCCTCCACAGGAGGACGCCGCGGCCGGCCATGACGGGGCACTACCTCCTCAACGTGGCCACGTACGGCCGCGGCCCCCAGAGCGGCCCGCGCCGGCCCCCCGCGGCCGGAGCCCCGCTGCGGGGGGCGGCGGACACACCGCAGGACGGGAAGGACGAGGACCTCCCGCCCCCGACGGCCGCCGCTAAGGAGGAGCAGCAGGGATGCTCCGTCGCCAGGCAACAGGAACCCACCGCCGCCCAGCACCGCGGAACGGCCAAGAGCGAGGCCGGCCGGCGAGGCTGCGGACCGCCGGGCCAGGAGGCCAGCGCCACACCGGCCCCGCCCGAGGCCGGAGTCGCGCCCGAGGCCGGAGCCGCTCCCGAGGCCGGAGCCGCGCCCGAGGCCGGAGCCGCGCCCGAGGCCGGAGTCCCGCCCGGGGCCGGAGCCGCGCCCGAGGCCGGAGCCGCGCCCGAGGCCGGAGCCCCGCTCGAGGCCGGAGCCGCGGCGCGCAGCCCCTGGTCTCGGGCGGACCAGAGGAGCCTCCAGCGCGGCGACGGCCCTCAGGGGAGCCCGGAGCCGCGCCCCACAGCCCCGGACCTCAGCCAGCGGCCGAGCGCCGCCCAGACGCAGCGGAGCCCCGCCCACCGGGACCAGGACGCGGCGCTGGGGTCGCCCTACGGCGGCACCGTCGGCGCGTCCCCCCCCCCGCCGTCGGAGCGGTCGGGCGGCGGGGGGGTCCACGGCAGCGTGATGTCGTTCTCGGTGACGGTCACCACCATCCCGCCCGGGGAGCCCTCGACGGAGCAGAGCTTCATGGAGGGGGGGGGCCTGGAGGAGGTGCAGTCCAGGTGCTACTGCCGCCTCAAGGCCATGATCATGTGCACGGGCTGCGGAGCCTTCTGTCACGACGACTGCATCGGGCCCTCCAAGCTGTGCGTCTCGTGCCTGGTGGTGCGCTGAGCCCGCAGTCTTCATCGTCGGCCCCTTCCTCCTCCTCATCGGTCGATACGCGTTCCTTCGGTTTGCTTCCAGTCGAGAGTTGGTTGGAGAAACGGAGACGTCCTTTGAAACGGATCGGGCCCCAGTGAGCGCCCTGGGGCCCCAGTGAGCGCCCTGGGGGCCCAGTGAGCGCCCTGGGGCCCGTAGGAGGCTCGGCGATGGCCCTGGAGGGCCCGCTGTGTGGCAGAGGCGGCCCGGTGGGGCTGCGGCCGCCCTTTGGTTCAATCAGCAGATCTGGGAGGAATATGTCACCTGAGTGCAATCTGGCAATGTTTGCACTTGGCTAGGGTTAGTGTGGTATATATATATTTTTAAAGAGACATAAGTATAGTTTTTAAAAGAGAACAAGGAGGGAAAATATAATATTCTTGTTATTTTTGTAGAATACAATGACGTTATGTGTGGTAGACAAACACTTTTTATCGTGCGGCCTGAATGGATTGAAAAAAAGGGCAAACATAATGGTTCATAGTAGACGACCAGGCAGGGAATGAGAACTCTCCCAATCTGTTTTAGAGAACAGCACTGTACGCCGCGTGCAGTAAATATAGCACTCCGATTTTACAAAAACAGATATATAGCAGCTATACTTCGATACTTCCTCAAATCTATAACATCATTTTTTTCAACGATACTTTTAACAAAAGGAGAAATCAAAAACACGCACCCCCATTACACCCCCATTACACCCCCATTACACCCAGCCCCCTTCGCACTTAACCTTATTTCTTAGAAACAGTTACAGGAAGCAACAGTTCCTCACAATGCATTGAGTCGAGAAACACAATCACAACAGCTGCGCCTTCGATGTACAGCGCGTCACTCTGAGCTGGGGTCCAGCAGCTGTTCTGGGGGTCCACAGGAGCAAAGACGCCCAGCAGAAGAGCCACTCTGGTTGGTTCTTCAATTTGTCTCCGAGGTCACAGACAGGCTTGTAAATATCGTTCCCCACAATGCATCGCTTCTCATTGCTTCTCAATTTTTATTTATTTTTTTAACGGAGAGAGAGTTCTAGCTGGGAGGGACAGTTTAAACACTCACTGTACGGAGAGAAAATCAATGGGTTTATTGTCTTTTTACTTTTGCACTGTAAATATTTGCCGATTTATATTCCTAACGTTGTAATACTCCTGTAGTACACCTTGCTTCGTATATGCCAGGTTTTATGACTGAATTTATGAATGACTGAGTGCTGTGGAGAAAGAGAGAGAGAGAGGCCGTATCATAGAGTGAACGTAACAAGGAAGAGGTACTCAAAGACCCGCTTCAAATACACTTTAAAGGAAGGCAATTCATTTTAGAGGCATTTTGGTCAAAGCTGCTGAAATTGTCTACATCCCAACAATAAATCAGTTGTCCCGTTAAAAGATACAAAAATCCAAAAAGCTTGTACAATCATTTCTTAATAACACCCATCAAATATTCTGGGCAACACGCCATTATTGGCAAAATAATTTGTTATGGAAGCAGGTGTGTGTGTGTGTGTGTGTGTGTTTACGCGTCTTAATTGAAAAATAATATATGTTCTATTTTTCAGTAGTTCGAGGTACGAAGCAGATGATTAAACATATATTACTTCCATGGTAACATGCCAAAGTCACCTTAAGAAAACACGATTAGAGCTTGTTTTCAACCTCTCACTAGCTAAACAAAGTTAATATATTTTAATTAATATATTTGGATAGAAAATCTATTTGCTTTTTTTTTATTCACAGGGTATGTACTATATATGAATATCAGCTGTTGGTTATTCCTGGGATGTCGGTCTTGTGGACAAACCACCATGAAGAGAGCAACTGTTTTTGCTTTTTCAAATTGCCCAGGTATATATTATATATCTATTAGTGCTGTCAAGCGATTAAAATATTTAATCACGATTAATCGCATTAATGCCATAGTTAACTCGCGATTAATCGCAATTCTTTTTTCTATGCTAAATATCCCTTGATTTTTTTGTCACATTAATTGTTCTCATTTTAATGCTCTTATCAACATGGAGAAGTGCATCGGCTTGCCTTGTGCAAATGGTTTTTTATTGATAACAACATTGTCATATACTGATCAAAACAGGACGATACAAAAAAAAGCCTATAGTGCGATTAAAGGATGAACATACAAACATACTGCCTTGAACATAGCAGTCAGGCTACTGCTTCTTTGTTTTGAGCCAAAGAAAAAAAAACAAAGGTTTGCGCCGTTAATAACGCGTTTAACTGACAGGCTGACAGCACTAATATCTATATATTATATATCTATGCCGCAGGACCTGTTTTTCTATATCATTTTCTCTGCCATAGAGAAGTTGTCTGACGTTTGTATTGAGTGCTCTATGTTCTGGCTGCATCATTGATACAATATGGAGGAATTACCTTGTAAAAAACAAATATATGTTTATATTAAACCCTTTTGAGCCCCTCTTGAGCTGAGCACATTCATCAGGTCAATTTCACTCCATTTTGATATTAAGAGAGACTCTGAGATCTGTTAAAATTATATTTAGCTATCTTATACAATCCCATCTCGTTTCAATATATCAATAGTAGTTCAATTAATGTTTGGAACCACATTGATAACAATTATTATTTGGACTCCCAAACTGTCTGGGCATATAGTTAGCCAAACATCGTTGGGACTTTTATTTTGATAGCAGATAATGTACCACGTATGTGCTCAGTAGTTCATTGATCTATAAATAAGAGAAAATAAATGAGAACAGCAGCATCTTAAGGCAGCTGAGACCTTCAACTTTGTGGAGCATAGAAATTTAAATTAGACAATATGCCGTTGCCTTTCCCTTCATTGTTTCTTTGTGTGTGTGTGTGTGTGTGTGTGTGTGTGTCTGTGTGTCTGTCTGTCTGTCTGTCTGTCTGTCTGTGTGTCTGTCTGTCTGTCTGTCTGTCTGTGTGGGTGTAAGTGTGTGTAAAACTGGTCAATTGAAGTTTTGTGGTAAGAAACATTTTGGCAAAATTGTTTTTGTAAAATATCATAAGATTATAAGTTGATTTCTGTCCATAATCATTTCTGCTGTTGATGGACTGTTTTAAAGTTTCAATTTAAAACACAGGTGAATGTAATATAGTAATCAGCACTTGTAAACAAAGTGTATTTTATCAAAATATATAGACTTTTATGAATAAATAACACAAACACCACTCTGGGACCCATTTCTATTGTCTATTTGATCATGAGAAACAGGACTTAGATAAATGAAATGTAATGTGAACTAATGATCAATGTTTGTGTTGTTTATGTTCAGTGTACCTTGTATGTATTATGTTGATCAGAAGTATTATCGGAAGTCTAGCAAGTGTGATAGGTCATCACCCAAGGTTTGCAGAGGGAGCGTGGTATCGATCTGCAATACACTCGTCACACTGTCCTTAAAGGCACCCAGTGCAACTTTCGAGGCTTAAAAATAAACATTCAATTTCTAGTCTTTTTTACACGTAGTAAGTTTCAATAACTCCATACCATTACATACCGACATTCAAGCAGCAAAGATGAGACGTCGTTGTGTGGTGAGAACTGATACAAAATCGATAACAACAACAATGCCGCCATTTTCTTTATTTTTTGTAACCTACAATAAATAAAGCAGGCTTCCAGTCAATGGAAAAATGGCTTCTCCCCACCGGCGATTGTTGTTGTTTACGATTTTCTATCAGTTCTCACCACACAACGACGTCTCATCTTTGCTCCTTGAATGTCGATATGTAATGGTATGGAGTTATTGAAACTTACTACGTGTAAAAAAAGACTAGAAATTGAATGTTTATTTTTCATTGAATGTTTACATAAAGTTGCACTGGGTGCCTTTAAAGGTTGGGTATGGGATTTGCGAAACGCCAGCAGATATTGAAAATACACAACTCAAATGGCCCTACCCCCTCTCCTTCAACGCTGACTCTGGCCCCGTCCACACGAAGCCGAAACGGGCGAAACCGTTACGGTTTCGATCTATCCGGTTTCGAAGTATCTCCGTAAAGACGAAGCCAAGCGAAACCGGATAGATCTGTAGAAACGCTGTAGTAAACATTCCAGGCCCATAAGGGGCGCTGCTTCTGGTACACAAATCCAGAAGAAGAAGAGGCGAGCATGCGCATAAAGGCTGCCCCCCGAACCACTAACAACACAAACAAACAGCTCTTCTACGATGGCGAACTAGATTCTCAATAAATAATGGCTTAGCAACCCAACAAGGGACATGATATGCTGCAGAACGATTACAAGCTTGTAGTCCGCCATCATCTTTTTTGTTGTGATTTCTGAGACTCCGCGGGCTTAAGAGCCATTGGCTAGGAGGTCGAGGGGTGGGGCGATGATGTCATGGTTTGCGGTTTCAGTCGGTTTCAGGCGTCCACACGAAACCAAAACGAAACCGGATAGATTTGAAACCACCTCCGAGGGTGGTTTCAGAAGTTTGCGGTTTCGGTCAGCGGATTCGCCGGCTTCGTGTGGACGGAAGGCCGAACCGTACAAGACCTTTGCGGTTTCGCCATGAAATCGGCTTCGTGTGGACGGGGCCTCTGACTCCACCCATTCCAAGTACATGGACGCGCAAGCATGCACGAGCGTGAACACAGATGCGTGAGAGCGAGCCATTAGCTAGTTAGCTAGCTCCAGTAGCTACCGCAGGTTAACAACAAACAGAAGCTTGCTCTGGGTCACGAGCTTTGAGTACGTGCACGAAGGGGTTACGCGCGTTTGATTGACGTACTTACTGTAAAATGCCACTCGGTAGTTCTGGAAATCATTGGCTGGAGTTTTTCGAGCCCTGCCCGTTCCACAGATGATTGACTTGTTTAATTTTCATGCCAGTACCTCTAACTCAGTGGCTGTAAGTGGGTTATGATAAGGATTTCAACTAATTTTGCAAAAATGGCCAAAAAAGAGAATTCCATACCCAACCTTTAATTGTGTCAGCACAATGTAACCCCAGACATTACACACTCCCTAGTTCAATGTAAGAATAGGTTTATTGGTAGTGATTAACTAGTCCAATACACACGTTCAACATCTGCTCAGCCATTCCAGTGGACAAATCTGTTGTACTGTTTAATTTTTGGCCTTGAACCAGTGGTTCTCTTTCTGTATATTCAAAACCACATGTGAATGTAGGTCAAACTTTATTTTTGCAGAACAATTAAAAAACCTTATTGAAACAGGAAAAGCTTCGGGAAAGGCCGGCCTAACCAAGACCATAAAGCGACGTGCGTCACTGCTGGACCTCTGAGATGTCCCAGGTGAAGTTCAGCTGCAGGTCCTTCATTCTTTCGTTGTAGACTCTGTCGAAGCGCTCACTCTGTGCCACTGTCAGGGCGTTCTTCCAGTCACCGATGGTCCCTGACACGGAAACATAAAAGAAATGGGTTACCGAAGTGTCACCTTTAATGCAAACAATGTCAAGCTTTTTTTGTGTGTGAATCAAGATTTCGATTGTAGTCACAAATATGCTCCTTTGAATTACCGCATTTGACCCTGCATAGAGCGCTGGTGGTACTAATGCCAGTTTCGTCAAACTGACATGATCCATGCACTTATCCATGGTCCAGCAGTCCTATTTTCTCGTTATCGTCTTTTGTTTCTAATGTAATAAAAAAATGCTAAATGCCCAACTAGACTATCACGTATGATCGCTGCGTGGACGCCAGTGACTTCTGGGTCTCGATCCTCATCGATCCAAGGCCTCAATGTTCTGAAGAGACACTGCCACCATAGTATCAGGGGAGCCTGATACTTCATAGCATAAATACCAGCTCTCTAACGGTTCTATTTAACCGCAGTGAAAGCAATGAGGACCTGTTGTTGACACAGCAGGCTACCGTTACCTTTCCTCAGGAAGGCACCCTGGCTCTTATCCTTGACGTCGTCGGGTAGGAACTCATAGTTGGCCTTGTCATCTTGTTTCATGTTGTTGAAGGTCACCCTCTTGATGATGGAGTCAATGGCGGCGTCAGAAAGATTCTTGCCGACAAACTCACAAATACGCACGACCACAGACCTCAGGTCCTAAGCACAGAGAGCAGGTCGTTAGAGGAGAGCTAGAATACGGATGTGTTGTTGGGCTTGTGGCACAGAGGGATCACCTTGATCATGTCTTCATAGCGGAGGAACAGGATGTTGTACTGGTCCTGGTTGGCGTGCCATCCTTTAACATGGTCAAACCAACAGCCGCCAATCACTGGTCCATGACAAATGAAACAGACAAGATGGGACGGAAAGAAAAAGACAAGTTCAACAGATAAGAAAATCTACAGGGTCACTTCCTCCAGTCTACCCCTGTCGGTGTGAGTCACTCACTCCTTCCACTGATGAAGTTGTCGAGCATCTCGTTGAAGTGTTCTGCGTCCTCCAGCTTCTTCATGAACTTTGTAAAGTGAAAGTAGGACACCATTGCATCTTTTGGATTCCTGGAAACATAAATGACCTGAAGAGGGAGGGAATGACCCTGGATTGGTGAGTGCAGCCTTTGTGGGGGTCCATGTAGTTCCTGAGCTCTTGTCTGAACCCTGACCTATACCATGGCTGTAGCTGGGTGTGTGGGCCGTGCACACGCAGCCTTCTCACTGACCTTGGCCTTCTTCTTGAGCAGCCCCCTCGGCATCAGCGGCTCCTGCAGGTGGGAGCAGAAGAGGCGTGGCGAGCGGCGCGTGGCGTAGCTCGCCCACTCCTTCATCGGGTACTCCAGCCAGGGCATCCTCTCAAAGGTGACGGTGTCCTTCAGCTCGGGGAAGTCCTCCTCAAAGATCAGGGTGATGATTCTCTGGGTCCATACGGTCCCTAGGAAGAGTTCATCTCAGTCAATTATGGAAGTTGCGTAAAATGTCTCATGGTCTGAGCCCTGTCATAAAGTATTAACCACCAAATAATTCATTGGTGTTTGCTATTGTGGTATTACCACAATACATAGAATGACGCCAGAAGTGTGCTCTACTTTCATTATGCAGACCATCTGCAATATGAACATTAGCTGTTTGTTGTACAGAGGCTGAATCATCCTAAGAAAACCATCTCGAAAGTGAAAAAAACAAGAAAAAAGCCTTTTCTACATCCACCACTATTGCAGCAACTCGCCTTCAACCACACGTGTCGCAATGCACGCCTGATGTTAGCTTGAAGATGTATTTTGTCTGTCTTATCTTATGGAATCTATTTGACAGGCCTATAGCAATGACCTTTAGTTACCTTCCTTGGTAAGTTGGGGGAAATGTCTCCCTCTTTTAACCCAATGCATTTCATTTGTTGTAAAGGATCGAATGATTGTGGGTGGTTGGTCCAACGACCACGCGTCCCGTCCGCGTCAGGGGTTTATTTGTTTAAAGGTGTAAATTTGCAATGTTTGCTTTCTTGTTCCGAAAAGACTATAGGCCTACTGCCTTTCTATAAGGTATGGGGAGAATATAACGAAATGTCGACAAAAGGTAGGTCCTATTCTCAACAATAAAGAAATATAAAAATGTACATTAGATATGTTGCATCATTGGTCAATGACATTGCCTCATATTAACATGAGGATCCCACCGAACCATTAGAATAGTGTCAATACTCAAATATTGATCCCAATCTCCTCTGCCTTCACAGAACCTCTGATCACTCAGCTTTGTTTCCTGAAAACTCTTAAGAGACTTTTTTGCAGAGATTTACTGTTTGTGAAATAGTAAAACATCCTATCACTGCACAAAAGTATAGCTAATACACTCACCCGATTTGGGGAAGGTAACGAGGTAAACGTCGTCATCTCTGACTTCAAAATGTTGCAAATCGTCAATATATTCCGTCGTTAGGTTAGTGGTGTCGTCCACTGGAAAAACAGCCCCTTTGTATGCGAACAGAGTATCACCGAGTAGTTTGTATTCTTGTTGAGCCATTGCTTTGTTGAATGCAAACAAATGATTCCAAATTCTGTGCAGTGAGTTGGAGGAGAAACATTGAAATATGACACTGTGGTAGAGGCAAAGGCATATGTTATCTGAGTAGAGTTATGAGTTGACTCTTATCGATACCTTTGTTCGGTTCAAAGTGTCATGTAACATAGTGTTATGGGTGCCCCTCAGTGTTGATATTATCCAATCAGAACTTAACATGAAGTTTGTTTTAATGTTACCCCTGATGCCACATTGTAAGGAAGCTGTTAAATTTCCCTATTATAATTAAATCCTCTAAATACAAAAGATATGTTGGTCATAGGACGGATCATCTTCACTAGGCTATAGTAATCGTCCAAGTTCCCCCTCAGACCTGATACAGTAACTTTGGTTTACATTTGAAGAAGCATACGTAACTTTCTCATTGTACTCACAGCAAACACAGAGAAAAAGACTTAGCGTACTTGCACAACTCAAAGGTTGTGCAAGTAAGGGGCAAGTAAAAATGGTTTTATGTTCAGTGTCCGATTCATGAAGTTGTTGCCTTTTAAGCTATAAACAGTGTGTCCTTTCTGTTGTCCAAAGGTCCACAATTTTATTGAAAACAGATCTTGAGAGAATCTTCATTTCAATTCTAAGCAAGAAAATCTTGATTCTCATTTGATCAAGAATCGTCTATTTTACTCTAATCAAAACGTATTCTCAATGTAGTTTGGTAGCAGTTGTAGGGCACCTGCTACCAAACTGCATGGGGGCCACTGGTAGAGATGGCCACCTCTACAGTACAACTGTTCTACTGTCGAGTTGTGGAAGAAAACCCTTGTAGACTTGCCCAATAATTCATCATGAGTTGCTTGTATCTTAAGTCAAGTGATATTTCTCCCAACTCCACATGGAGGGATTCTTGTAGTTTTCCCACAGAACATTAATGAGGGGCCAGACTAGTGCTACAGCTGGCCCACACGGCCATCTGAACACAGCTGGACTCTTACTCAAACACAAAACGCAGTAACACGAGAACCGTGTGCGTGGGCTAATAATAAGCCAGGCCACGCCCCAGTTTTGATAACAACTTCTCTCTTTACAGCTTGTTAACTTTCCACAGCGACATACTTTACCTATCCTAGTGCACAGGCCCGCTGCTCCTTAGAGTACGCAGAGTGAGTAGGGCACCAAGTATATCGATCTTTTCTTTTCATTTTTTTTTATACACAAAGCAATTTGTTTAACAAGAAGGAAACAGTGTAAACATACTGCAAATAATAGTGAAAGAAAACAATGATGGAATTAAGAATTTTGTCTGTCCCACAGACTGGGATCAGTCAAACCAGTGCCTGTGCTGGTTTGATCATGATAACCTAAAATGACCTTATTCTGACTGACCTGGCAGCCCTACACATGTTGTTAATGCAATGCTCGGTGTGGCTGAGACATGATGTTTGATTCAGCGCAGGCGCTGGTTGGACTGAACCCAAACTGGCAACCGCGATGATGATGATACGGTACGTGACGAAGCTAAACGAAGCTCGCTACCTTTGTCCGACATCGCCTCTCTCCCGCTCTCTCCCCCAGGGCCGGTTCTAGCCCTTTGGTAGCCCTAGGCGAGATTGAGTTGTGCGCCCCCTGTTCCCATAGCGAGCGAAGCGTTGCCCTGTTGAGTGACATTACTATACCAAACATCACTGAAGACACATAACTGATTTACCTTTACTTTGCTCATTAGTTTTTTCACCCACTTATAGCTCTACTATACTACGTTGCATTTAAACAATGTGTGATTCATGGACAACAAACAACAGAAAAGCTTCAGAATACTTTCAGACAGTAAAGTAAAAGTGGAAATGTGGTAAGTGTGTAAGCTTTACTTTGACTGTTTCAGTGAGTATACTTAATAACTAGTAAAATAATTGAGGCAAATCTTGTTCATAGAGGTAGGGATCAAAACCGTATGGGTTATGAATGCATACAGTTGCTTGTTTTTTTTTGGCAAAACGACTATCAACCGCAAAGCAGGGCCCCAAAAGAATCCTGCTTAGGGCCCCCAGGTGTGCAGGGCCGGCCCTGGTCTTGCATAACTCACGTATTGGACGTAGCTGTGATGACATTCGGTGAGATATAATGTCTCTATGTTCTAGTGCTAGCTGTTTTGCTCTTCTGGACGGTTCTTGACACACAGCAAAGTGACCCAGTTTTCCCACCAAGTCTTGAATAAACCCATACATCAGGTAATGATGCATCGTTGAAAACACAGTGGAGATCGGGGGGAAACAGAGGAAAATAAATCAAACTGTTTCACTGATGAATGCATATTCAGCCCAGGAGGCTTTGGAAATATTAAAAGAGACACTTTATTTGTGTGAGTAGTTGCTCAAGAAGAATACAAAGTTGTCTGTGACACACGGCAAGGGATGTATTCAGGGATGAGGACAGTTATGATTTTTTTATTGACAACATGTATTATTATTACCCTTGCCCATGCAGAATTAAATGTCACCATTGTGTTTGTATGCGTCAACATTTTCCTTTTTGCTGAATCTCTTTGAGTGTTATTTGGAAGTGTTGGTGAATGCCACCTTAACAAAGCCTGTTGAGGCCTTCCTGTCCCAGCTGGACCTCTGGGATGTCCCAGGTGAAGTTCAGCTGCAGGTCCTTCATTCTTTCGTTGTAGACTCTGTCGAAGCGCTCACTCTGTGCCACTGTCAGGGCGTTCTTCCAGTCACCGATGGTCCCTGACACGGAAACAGCATGAGAAGGGGGGACAAAGTGGGACCAGTAACGGAGAATTAAGTGACCAATTCAGCTTACTGATTTGAGAATTGATTTGACGATTGACGTTTACGGGTTGTGCGGAATGATTTAGTAGTCTCTAGGGGCGGGCCATATTAGCATATTCATAGATCCTGGAACAGCAAATTAGGCTGAAGATGTGGAGTTACATGCAAGGCATTTAAAGTTGTGTGGGGATTTTATGGAAGACATTAAGAAACAGGAAAAATAAGCAACAAAGCTTCACACTCTCTTCATCTTTTTTACGATTTCTAACCCTATCCATGCCACTTATTTGAAAACCTTTGTGTGTAGTAGTTGTGTATATATTTAAGTTGTGTCATCAATTGGCGTTAACAAAGGTTAAGAAAATGAAGGTTGCCCTGTATTTTACGGTTCACCAATAAGACGTAATGTACATTGTATCAAATAAGACAAAAACAAGAAATATGTTCCTTATTTTAACAAACACAGTTATACTTTAGTTATACTCAATACACCTAACTTTCGATGTAATTAGAAATCAGATATCATGCCATATTAGACCTAAAATATACTATTGCCTAATAATAATTAGGTACGATTACACAAAATTACCCTCTAAAAAAAGTAAAATAAGATTCAAGTGGGAAATAAAGATGGATTTCAGTTCAAGGTACAGTTCTGATGTGTCACAAATGACACTCTTATAAAGTCCAAGAAGGGTAATAGGCAATAAAGATGCAATGAATAATTTGGTTTACTACCCCATTATATGGCTTTAAATATGTTTAAAGACATATAATAATCTAATCACAACATAATTGTGTTGAATGGTGTCTTATAAGGGTATAACAACGTTAACTGTTCTTCTATTTTACCGCATCGAGAGCCGCTGTTGACTCGCTGGCTTTGGTTTACCTTTCCTCATGAACTGGCCCTTGTTCCTATCCTTGATGTGTTTGGTTAAGAACTCATAGTTGGCCTTGTCATCTTGCTTCATGTTGTTGAAGGTCACCTTCTCGATGATGGCATCAATGGCGGCGTCTGGCAGATTCTTGCCAACAAACTCACACAGACGCACGACCACAGACCTCAGGTCCTAACCCATAGAGCAAATAGAATGACTATGGTCACACCAAAGGACTCATGAGCAGCCAGAGCAGCCAGCAGCCATTCCTCTCCAATGGCTACCAGGAGCAGCGGCTACCGTAGCAGCGGTAATCGGCACAGTGTCCAGAGCGCCTTCGATCCATCCAACTCCACCTAGCAGAGTTGGTGCTGAAGCGGCCACCAAAAGCAGATCTGGATTGAATTTTCTCTAGCGCGAAATTCTAACAAACCTGGATTAGAATCCCATCCACAGTTTCCATTAGCTATAATTAAGTCTGTTTGTCTACCAGAAAACAAACGCAGGCACGACCACAAAGGGGCTGTTGATTTCTGTTGTGTTGTGTTTGCACTGAGAGCGAAGGCCCAGGTCAAACTCCTTGTTTGTGGAAGCTTACTAGACAGACAATATGACTCTGATTCGATTAGTAGATTAAATTCAACTTGATTCAGAATATGTGGCCATCTATTCAAAGCCTTTGGACTGCAGCACTGCTCGAGCAGCTAGCGGCCACAAGCACCAAATAATATTTAGGTGGGACCCCCCAGTAAGGGAACTATGATATGGATGTGTGGTTGGGACTGTTTGTCACAGAGTGATTACCTTGATCATGTCTTCATAGTGGAGGAATAGGATGTTGTACTTGTCTTGATTGGCGTACCATCCTTTAACATGGTCAAACCAACAGCCTCCCATCACTGGTGGACATAGAAACATAAACTATTCAAGATGGGACGGAGAGATGCTAAAACGATAAGAAGAATCATCGGTCATAAGGGTCCTCCAGTCTATTCCTGCTTGTCTTTGGGAGTCACTCACTCCTTCCACTGATGAAGTTGTCGAGCATCTCGTTGAAGTGTTCTGCGTCCTCCAGATTCTTGATGATCTTTGTAAAGTGAAAGTAGGACACCATTGCGTCTTTTGGATTCCTGGAAACATAAATGACCTGAAGAGAGAGTGAACCGTAATAGATTACGTTGTGGGTGTTTGCATGTGTATAGCTGTTGTGTTTGTGTGCATCTGTAACAGAGGTTGGTTTGGAAATGTTTGCCCTGAATGCAAATCAACCGATAAATCTTTTATGTTAGTGTTCAATGGTCATTCGTTGGATGAACATTTTGACTATCACTTCCAATGTCGATGTTTGAGCGTTATTACCGAATTATTTGGGCTGGCAACTTAACCCGTTTAAAATAATGATTGCAATCAACACATAGATTCAATTCGCCCCCTTGACCGCTTATGTCCCAGAATGAAACCGTAACAGGTTGACACAATAATACTTTGATGATCGCTGCAAATTATCGCTTTTCATGATCATTTGATGATCGCTGCAAAACAAACTTTTGTATCAGCTTCATGTGTTCATTCATGTGTTCATGTACTTCATAACTTCTCGCCATGGTTGTGTCCAGGGAGTATGGTCATGTATGGAGTAACTCATTAAATAACTCTTTTATATAGTTGAATTAAAACTTTTTAAAGTATTTCTTTCTCGTCAGTTTGACCCAGTGTTTTACTCTTCCACCACATGTGCGGAGGTTATTGCACTGCTAGATTTGGGTTCATAGTTCACGATAGTTCACGCCCGTGTTTGTGCACCGGCCACACATGCACTGGATGTGGATGTGTGTGTGCGCACGCAGCCTCCCCTGACCTTGGCCTTCTTCGTCTGCAGGCCGCTTGGCACCAGGTGCTCCTGCAGGTGGGAGCAGAAGAGACGTGGGGAGCGGCGCGTGGCATAGGTGGGCGTGCCTTTGGGCTGGTACTCTAACCAGGGCATCCACCTAAAGGTGGGGGCGTCCTTCAGCTCGGGGAAGTCCTCCTCAAAGATCAGGGTGATGATTCTCTGGGCCCATGCGGTCCCTAGGGATATTTATTTTCCATGTCACAACAGAAAAAACATTACACGCTACACGCAGACTGCATCTATGGTCCAGTGGCGTGTTTTTCTGTGAGGTCAATCCTGAGGGAATGTTTTTGTAGCTTCTATGAATAAATGAAACTTAAAAAGGATTGAATGTTTTCCCATCACCCCTGGCTCTGGCTGGGTCCAGTTGGTCACCAGAAGCTCTTTATCTCTTTGCCATTGTCACCTCAACGTGCGAGACTCGACTTCCAGTGCTTCGAAGGTACGAAAGAAACATATTGCATTTGGAAGATTGATTCATGTGTTTATCAAGGCACATATTCAAATGTAAGTCACATGTCTTTTGTCCTCTGAGTCATTTATCGCACAGTTGGGGTAGATGCTCGTTTTGCAGAAAAGTTCACGTTCATATGTTAAGTAATTAAGATTGATTTATTCTTAGTATGTGTCGTCTGTATGGAAATAATACAGGTATATTTGAACAATATTAGCAGACAACGTTGCACTTGTTGTGCAATGCTAAATATTGTGCAACATTGCACAACATTTTTCATGAGTTAAATCAGTTTGGGGTTTTAGCACAGTATCCAATATCGACTTATAACATAATTGGTATAATTTCACTTCATTGTTGACCACTGTCTGGAAATAGCTTTTCTCTCTCTGTGACGGACTGGTTTATACTCCTCCGTGTGTGTGCACGTAGACACGCAGAGCGCTCTCCGTCGTCGGAGACGCTGTCGGTTCACCTCTCCGTACCTCTACGTGCACATCCAATATTCCGATTACGGATTATGGATCGGAGTGTGACCAGCACACATACATGACCACAGCACACATACATGACCGCGTATACTTTGGCCTTTGGTCAAGTATGTGTGCTGTGCTTTACTGCCTTTCAATTATCACATACATTGTGATTGAAACTATTAAATATAAATTTCAAGCAGTCTTCTAGCGTTCTTTTGTTTACAATGAAAAGTAATAAAGGTCAACTTCTACATGCTTCCAAAAACATTCGAACATTTTATCACTGAACACTGGGGAATCCGTATTAACTGTAAGAACACTATATAAGCATGTAAATGTAATTCTGCAGTATGAAATACGAAGTGATCCTCAGGTCTGATGTAACACATTTTAATTGCTGCCAAATATTATATCTGAGATTGTCACCTGATTTGGGGAAAGTCACAAGGTAAACGTCATCATCTCTGACTTCGAATTGCGGCAAATCTTCAATAAATTCCTTTGAATGGACTTTGTCCAAAAGAAAAACATTCCCTTTGTACTCGAGAAGAGTATCACCGAGTAGTTTGTATTCTTGTTGAGCCATTGCTTCGTTGCATGCAGTTCTGTGCAGTGAGTTGGAGAACAGAGCTTTAAATAAATGGCTCGTCGAGCCATCATTTATGACTATCCACACCTCCATTACAGGGTCATACAATACCAAGGTCAAGATGGGGGATTCGACCATCCCCATCAAACATTGCCAATTTTACTTTTTAATGTTTACCATTCATACAAGATAAATTCCTACTCTAAAACTCCTAAAGGATTAACACTGTCTCAAAATTATAATAAGTAATCTAAGTAGTTGAAAACCTTTTTCAAACAATTTTAGAGCCATGTTTTTGCTGTGATAGAATGTTACATCATGGTTGGCTTGAATCCCACATTAGTTAATATGAAGACAACAAGTTAGTGAATGGAACCAAAGTTACCCTGAGCCAGACAGCGGAGCCAGGGGGTCACTTCTGGTCAGCCTGGACGCAGCGATGAATCAGGACAAAGGAAGATGGTCCACTCTCACGCCTAAGTGGCAAGCGGTTCTAGGGGCCCTGCTATGGGTGGAGGTGGATAGGGGCCCTATGGGTGGAGGTAGATAGGGGCCCTATGGGTGGAGGTAGATAGGGGCCCTGCTATGGGTGGAGGTAGATAGGGGCCCTATGGGTGGAGGTAGATAGGGGCCCTATGGGTGGAGGTAGATAGGGGCCCTATGGGTGGAGGTAGATAGGGGCCCTATGGGTGGAGGTAGATAGGGGCCCTATGGGTGGAGGTAGATAGGGGCCCTATGGGTGGAGGTAGATAGGGGCCCTGCTATGGGTGGAGGTAGATAGGGGCCCTATGGGTGGAGGTAGATAGGGGCCCTGCTATGGGTGGAGGTAGATAGGGGCCCTGCTATGGGTGGAGGTAGATAGGGGCCCTATGGGTGGAGGTAGATAGGGCCCTATGGGTGGAGGTAGATAGGGGCCCTATGGGTGGAGGTAGATAGGGGCCCTATGGGTGGAGGTAGATAGGGGCCCTATGGGTGGAGGTAGATAGGGGCCCTATGGGTGGAGGTAGATAGGGGCCCTGCTATGGGTGGAGGTAGATAGGGGCCCTATGGGTGGAGGTAGATAGGGGCCCTATGGGTGGAGGTAGATAGGGGCCCTATGGGTGGAGGTAGATAGGGGCCCTATGGGTGGAGGTAGATAGGGGCCCTATGGGTGGAGGTAGATAGGGGCCCTGCTATGGGTGGAGGTAGATAGGGGCCCTATGGGTGGAGGTAGATAGGGGCCCTGCTATGGGTGGAGGTAGATAGGGGCCCTATGGGTGGAGGTAGATAGGGGCCCTATGGGTGGAGGTAGATAGGGGCCCTATGGGTGGAGGTAGATAGGGGCCCTATGGGTGGAGGTAGATAGGGGCCCTATGGGTGGAGGTAGATAGGGGCCCTATGGGTGGAGGTAGATAGGGGCCCTATGGGTGGAGGTAGATAGGGGCCCTATGGGTGGAGGTAGAGATAGGGGCCCTATGGGTGGAGGTAGATAGGGGCCTTGGTACTGTACCTCTCTGTCTATAACAACTAAGCGAAGGCACCAAGGTGATATGCTTGCCATTTATTAATGGCTGACGTGTCACATGGCTAACTTAAAGCGCTAACTGAGTCAGACTCGGACCAAGAGACCATTTCGAAACGGCACTTATCCAATACTGAGGCGAGCAGGCAGGGCAGAATATTATTTTTTTTATCAAACAAAAGTACGCTCTATATGAATGAAATGTGTTTAGAATTCCGAAAACACCGTCTGATACGTTCAGCACTCAAATGAGAATAATGGTCATTCGTTAATTTATATATTTCTGTATACCTTCCTTTACTCTCATTATCACTTTTGTCGCACCCTGTTGATGAGGTATTTACTAAATTGCTTATCTCAAAATACAGCCGTGTACTGCTTCCCCGGCCGGAACACAGCTCGCGTTCTGGGGCCTCTGCCTAACAACGGGATGTGGACACGCTGCGTAGCAACAGGACGCGGAGACGCCAAACACTCGACCGCCAGCTCCCAGGATGGCGGAACAGGGGGTGACACGGACCAAACGGGTTTTTATTAACAACTTAGACCTATACTCTTCAAATGTAATCGCCAAGGTAAGGGACTTGGAAATGCAAATGTAAGTATTTGTTATCCAACGTATGATGCCGGCTACCCTACTGAAGGGTCGTTTAAACGTGGGTTAAACTGTGATAGGATGGTCGACATTTCTAAGCGAGGGATAACTTCCAGCGAGCCGGTCCTTATGGTGAAATAAACCCCCACAGGGGGACGCTCCTCCCCGGACACCTCAGCCATGGTATAACGCTCAGGTGTGTGTACCCAGTGGTGGAGTGGTACCGGGAGGGTCTGAGCGTTCCCTAACCGGGAGTGTTACCGAGAGGGTCGGAGTCTTACCGGGAGGGCCGGAGTGGTACCGGGGTGGTCGGAGTGTTAACGGGATTGTTACCCGCCGGTGGAAAAGCGCCAAAAGAGGTGAAATGCTTGGAGTTAAAGCAGGGAGCTCGGAGTTAAGCATAAGTTGGCAACATGCAAAGTGCCATGTTGATTGTCACATTTCTAATACAAGTTTTCCCCAATTTATTTGATCACTAGCTGGCCAGCCTGCATCGCGCTATATGGGAATAGGCTAAATGAATAATATGAAAATGAGCAGATTTTAGACAAAGTAGCTAGTTAACCTTCAGTATGATTGATCAGTACAGATGTTGTATGGTGGTAGCATGTATGTAGCCACATAATGTTTTATTGTGATGCTGATGAGACATGGCTAGAAGGTAGCAGAGAGGTTTGCACACTGCACATTGCTATGAGTGTGTGGTAACTGGGCAGAGTAATTAAAACATGTTAATCCGCTCGTCCACTAGGTGGCAGCAACTCTCTGTTGTTACGGTTGAGTTAACCTATAGTAAAGCACAGAAAATGTTCAGTCAGTGATGTGCCCCGGTTTTGCCTTGTTAAATTAATCTGCACACTGTGTTCGTCAGGAACGAAAAGAAGCCCCTTCAATGTGCAATAAGAAGCCTCCCGTGAGACAGAGTGCAGCAACGGATAGGGTGCCGTTTCTAGGAGCAAGTTGTAATATTGTAGGAAATCACAGTAAATGTGCTTATGTGACACCTGTGCAGTTTTTGTACTCTTACGGAGAGAGGGCCCCCCTGGTGGATGATGGACAGACTGCGCCCAAGGAATATGATGAACTCACTGAGGTATCTCAGTCGGACCACAACAACAAGTGCACCTTTGAGATCGTCGGCACGGTTACCGGCAAATCTGGGACTAAACGGCCGCACGTGCTTGAAGAATATGATGTAAGGAATAACAACTTACTGACACAACTGTACCATGTTCAGAAACACTCTTAGGATAACTTGGCTTCAGACTTTGAAAAGAGATGGTTTTCGTGTGTGTGTGTGTGTGTGTGTGTGTGTGTGTGTGTGTGTGTGTGTGTGTGTGTGTGTGTGTGTCCAGCCACTACAAAGAGGAGAGCTTCTTGACAGACTGATGGACTGTGACGTCATCGTCTTCAACGTCAGCGAGCAGGCGGCCGGAGTCGACGACGCCTCCTGGGCCGTCTCAGGTACGGCAGACAGACAGCTGGTTCTGGAGGCCCTCCCGTGTCACTGCTCTCCCCGTTAGAGGCCCTGGGTCTACCCTCTGTCCCGTTAGAGGCCCTGGGTCTACCCTCTCCCCGTTAGAGGCCCTGGGTCTACCCTCTCCCCGTTAGAGGCCCTGGGTCTACCCTCTGCCCCGTTAGAGGCCCTGGGTCTACCCTCTGCCCCGTTAGAGGCCCTGGGTCTACCCTCTCCCCGTTAGAGGCCCTGGGTCTACCCTCTCCCCGTTAGAGGCCCTGGGTCTACCCTCTGTCCCGTTAGAGGCCCTGGGTCTACCCTCTCCCCGTTAGAGGCCCTGGGTCTACCCTCTGCCCCGTTAGAGGCCCTGGGTCTACCCTCTGCCCCGTTAGAGGCCCTGGGTCTACCCTCTCCCCGTTAGAGGCCCTGGGTCTACCCTCTGCCCATTAGAGGCCCTGGGTCTACCCTCTGCCCCGTTAGAGGCCCTGGGTCTACCCTCTCCCCGTTAGAGGCCCTGGGTCTACCCTCTCCCCGTTAGAGGCCCTGGGTCTACCCTCTCCCCGTTAGAGGCCCTGGGTCTACCCTCTGCCCCGTTAGAGGCCCTGGGTCTACCCTCTCCCCGTTACAGAGGCCCTGGGTCTACCCTCTCCCCGTTACAGAGGCCCTGGGTCTACCCTCTGTCCCGTTAGAGGCCCTGGGTCTACCCTCTGCCCCGTTAGAGGCCCTGGGTCTACCCTCTGCCCGGGACAGAGGCCCTGGGTCTACCCTCTGCCCGGGGCAGAGGCCCTGGGTCTACCCTCTCCCCGTTAGAGGCCCTGGGTCTACCCTCTGTCCGTTAGAGGCCCTGGTTCTACCCTCTCCCCGTTAGAGGCCCTGGGTCTACCCTCTCCCCGTTAGAGGCCCTGGGTCTACCCTCTCCCCGTTAGAGGCCCTGGGTCTACCCTCTCCCCGTTAGAGGCCCTGGGTCTACCCTCTCCCCGTTAGAGGCCCTGGGTCTACCCTCTATCCCGTTAGAGGCCCTGGGTCTACCCTCTCCCCGTTAGAGGCCCTGGGTCTACCCTCTCCCCGTTAGAGGCCCTGGGTCTACCCTCTCCCCGTTAGAGGCCCTGGGTCTACCCTCTATCCCGTTAGAGGCCCTGGGTCTACCCTCTCCCCGTTAGAGGCCCTGGGTCTACCCTCTCCCTGTTAGAGGCCCTGGGTCTACCCTCTGCCCGTTAGTGAGGCCCTGGGTCTACCCTCTCCCCGTTAGAGGCCCTGGGTCTACCCTCTCCCCGTTAGAGGCCCTGGGTCTACCCTCTCCCCGTTAGAGGCCCTGGGTCTACCCTCTGCCCCGTTAGAGGCCCTGGGTCTACCCTCTCCCCGTTAGAGGCCCTGGGTCTACCCTCTCCCCGTTAGAGGCCCTGGGTCTACCCTCTCCCTGTTAGAGGCCCTGGGTCTACCCTCTGCCCGTTAGAGAGGCCCTGGGTCTACCCTCTCCCCGTTAGAGGCCCTGGGTCTACCCTCTCCCCGTTAGAGGCCCTGGGTCTACCCTCTCCCCGTTAGAGGCCCTGGGTCTACCCTCTCCCCGTTAGAGGCCCTGGGTCTACCCTCTCCCCGTTAGAGGCCCTGGGTCTACCCTCAAGATGACAGGATGTTGCATCGTTCAGGGACAGGAAACAAGGCTTTATCCCCACGGCGTAGACTCATTTGATTAATTTGATCCGACTTGATCCAAATTTCTTCGACCTCCTTGGACCAGATTTCCCTGTATGCTTCAACTTCAGCTTATTATTTTATTGTTATTATGTTCTATTCTCAATGTTGCTGGTGATTATTGCAAGGATTCATTGACTTCCAAATGGAAATAAGAAATCTATTCTAGGCTGTTTCTATTCCTTGAGTCATCTGTCTAAATAATTGTGTTATGTTGTGTTATATCCCTCCAGAGCTCCACCGTAACATCGATACGTTTGATGGATCCAAGATATTTATCCTCATATCCTCCGTGATGACTTGGGCACTCAGCAGGCCGCTGGCTGTGAGTCGAGAAGAGTCTAAGATCGGATATATGTGGGACACAGAATATATGCATCCGATTTTAGAGCCAACTGTGTAAATGTAAATGTGTATTGATTCCTAAAATGTCCCTTTTTTTCTTCTTCCTTTCACCTATTGAGTGCACATTAAATCGATAAATTTGTCAAATCCATCGACTTGATGCAGACACTTGAGACTGATTCTATCATGAGAGATGCTCCAGCTGTGGTTTAAGGGGCTGTGTTTTGTCTCAGGATGATCCAGACTTGCCCTTCACTGACGAAGACTACAGGAAGAGAAGAGCGCATCCAAACTTCAAAAAGCACATCGACCTGGAGAAGCTGGTGGTTAAAATGGGCAAAACGGTCAGTCCAACGTCCCGTAGCAAACGTCTCCTGCTTGAAGCATTTTGTCCGCGGTGGATCCGTTGTCCACGGTCCCTGTCTCTGGTTCCAGAGGAGGAGGAGCTTCTGCACGTACGTGGTGGCGTCTGGACTTCAGTACGGGATGGGAGAGCAAGCCTTCCACCCGCTGTTCAAGGTCAGAGCGGATCCACCTCCTCTCCAAGTAGTGCAAGCCAGAGTTATTATTGTAGCACCTTTAAACCCAATATAGTCCATTCTGAAGACCTTTTGATTGTTTTCTAAAGGTCACTGCTGTGTCAGTGCTGGCTTTGTGATAGGTGAGGGTATTGGTTAACCTGTGTGTGTTCCCCCAGATGTCCTGGGTAGGGTGAGGGTATTGGTTAACCTGTGTGTGTTCCCCCAGATGTCCTGGGTAGGAGAGGAGCCCCTCATACCTGTGTTTGGAGGAGGGGCCAATGTGTTGCCCACCATTCACATACATGACCTGGCCAGGTGGGTCCTATCCTTTTATTGAGTCTTTAATCTCCTTGAAAGAATATTGAATGATTTGAGTTGAATACAATCCAATGGACCCCATTCATCAAAGCATCAAGTGGTTCTGTGATGAGGAGTAGGAGGAAAAGGACTGATGACAAAGCTATGAGAGGACTCCGAGAAGTAGGCTTAGGGTTGATATAATTTTTACCGAATTCAAATCCAAACCCAAATCCAGGTCCCATCTGAAACTTCTTAGGGGGGGAAATAATACTTATATTGGAATATGCAACATAGAGACACCAAACCAGGCCAAATGATTTAAAGAAATCAATATAAAAGCGCTATAAAAAACGGATCAATTATTATTTTTATTATTAATATAATAGCTTAGAATTCAAATTAACAGAATCTATCTCCACCAATCAGTGGCCAACATTGGTGAGTTGATGGGCGTGGCTGGATTTCTCTGATGTGTCGTGCTCCACATGTTCAATGTGTGTGTGTGTGTGTGTGTGTGTGTGTGTGTGTGTGTGTGTGTGTGTGTGTGTGTGTGTGTGTGTGTGTGTGTGTGTGTGTGTGTGTGTGTGTGTGTGTGTGTGTGTGTGTGTGTGTGTGTGTGTGTGTGGTTGTGTGTGTGGTTTCGTAGCGTGATCCAGAATATGATCCACCTCATGCCCAAGCCGTGCTACCTGCTGGCCGTGGACAACTCCCAGTACACCCTGGAGGACATCGTGAAGGTCTGAACCCCAGCCCTGGTCCTGTGGTTGGGTTTATCTTCACCTTAAAGGGGCTGGACCCAACCGTTAAAGGGACTGGACCCAACCGTTAAAGGGACTGGACCCAACCGTTAAAGGGGCTGGACCCAACCGTTAAAGGGACTGGACCCAACCATTAAAGGGACTGGACCCAACCATTAAAGGGGCTGGACCCAACCATTAAAGGGGCTGGACCCAACCATTAAAGGGACTGGACCCAACCATTAAAGGGGCTGGACCCAACCATTAAAGGGGCTGGACCCAACCATTAAAGGGGCTGGACCCAACCGTTAAAGGGGCCCAACCATTAAAGGGACCCAACCATTAAAGGGACTGGACCCAACCGTTAAAGGGACCCAACCGTTAAAGGGACCCAACCATTAAAGGGGCCCAACCATTAAAGGGACTGGACCCAACCATTAAAGGGACTGGACCCAACCATTAAAGGGACTGGACCCAACCATTAAAGGGGCTGGACCCAACCATTAAAGGGGCTGGACCCAACCATTAAAGGGGCTGGACCCAACCGTTAAAGGGGCCCAACCATTAAAGGGACCCAACCATTAAAGGGACTGGACCCAACCGTTAAAGGGACTGGACCCAACCATTAAAGGGGCTGGACCCAACCGTTAAAGGGGCCCAACCATTAAAGGGACCCAACCATTAAAGGGACTGGACCCAACCGTTAAAGGGACCCAACCGTTAAAGGGACCCAACCATTAAAGGGGCCCAACCATTAAAGGGACTGGACCCAACCATTAAAGGGACTGGACCCAACCGTTAAAGGGGCCCAACCATTAAAGGGACTGGACCCAACCATTAAAGGGACTGGACCCAACCATTAAAGGGACTGGACCCAACCGTTAAAGGGGCCCAACCATTAAAGGGACTGGACCCAACCATTAAAGGGACTGGACCCAACCATTAAAGGGACCCAACTAGGGCTGGGCGATATATCGAATATATGCGATGTATCGCGAGATGTTCTCCAGGGGATGCATAAAATGCCCATATCGCGAACATCGAATATAAATTGGGACGCAATGTTTCTTTTTGCCGCCGCCGGCATACTCGTTGTGCTTTCACGCGACGGGGCGACAAGATCTCATACAAAGTGAACGTAGAGACGCGTATCTGCCAATCAGCGTTCAACAGCGTGGCCACTGAGTGACATGTGTAACGTAACAGCCAACCAGCGTTCAACCGTCAAACTCGGTGCAGTGCAGTCCGGGGTGAACTGCAGCACGGAGGAGAAAGTGATTGTTGCCGTTTGCGACTCCCGGAGCTCTATATATAATAATAATATATAATATAATATAATTATCAGTGATGTTGCTAGGTACGCGTCCTGCGTCCCTGACGCATTAAAATCTGAAAGGACGCACTAAACTCACTATCCATGCGTCCCGGGGACGCATCTCATTTTCCCCATGAAAAACGATACATTGTGAACATTAAACAACTCGTGTTTAATCACAGTAACTGGCCAAAGAAACCTTATTGTGAGCAGATCGGACAAGCGCTGTTTCAACCCTCTGCGCATCTACTCGGCGCAGACGTGATCCCCTGTACAAAGTATCGCGACATGCTAATTTAGCTGCTACCAAAACAACTAGCTCGTCACCGCTGATTTCATTTCAACAATTAAAAATACGAACTTCATAGAAAATAAACCCACGTTTCCACTACTCGATGCTGTGCTCATTCGTGTCGAATGAGCAAATCAAACAGGATTTTTTTGCAATCCTTCTGATTGAATATATGTACATTTATGACAAAATCGTGAGGACTAGGCTTGTGACACACACACACACACACACACACACACACACACACACACACACACACACACACACACACACACACACACACACAAATGTGGCGCTCGCGAGGTAATAGCTCATTGGCGCCACCTAGTGATCATTATGTGCAAATGCACAGCCTCTCATTAAAATGACTTAGGGGTCATTTGACCCCTCTTGCGGCGCTAGGAGTAAGTAAAAATGGCCCGGCGTTTCTAGTGTTAAACATGAACGGTTGAGTACTCCAGCTCTAACCATATCATACCACCATCAAGGAGTTTAACACTATTAATTTAATTTAAGAAATAGAATAATAATAAAAAAGAAACACATTTTTTAAACTGGGGAGTCGGGACCCATTGAATTTCTCAGGGACCCACCCAACTCGCCACCTGTGGGTCCCGGGGACTCACTACATTGAAAACCTATCAACATCACTGATAATTGGTTATATAATATCACGGATAAAAGCTCTGTGCGCCTCCTGATGGCCGTAGCGTGGGGAGCTCTCATAGGGATTGGGCTTCTCGGGGTTTGTTTAACGCACAGCGTTCCCTTCTCTCGCTATTTCCGGTGGCTCTCTAAACTCACTCCCCCCGCCTGTTGCGAGTCCACGAGATTCTCATGGACGCGCGTGTGTGACGTAGTCTGGAAGGTGCGCTGCTGTAGGTGCGTGTACCTCCGACTGGTGAGTGACAACAGCCAGAAAGAGAAAAAAGGATGGAAACTGAGGATTTGGTTTCGAAAAAGAATAGCACTGGATCCTTCGTCTGGCAGTGTATATATAATAATTATTATTCAAACTGTTAATAAATAATTAACGGTTAGAATAAATGCTGTGTTGGTAAATCTAACTTGCTGTGATTTTCCTTTTCTTATGTGCAAGTTCTAAATTGTTCCAATAGAAAGCACTGATAAGTTTAAACAATATGTTGTTTCATGTAATCTACATGCAGACTTATGTTTCAGTAATACTAGAATTATTACTGACGTAACATTATGCCAGACATGGTTGAATCGAGCATTTATGATGTGCTCTAGAGGAGATTCAAAATATATCGAGATATATATCGTGTATCGAGATATAGTAAAAAAATATCGAGATATTCATTTTGGCCCATATCGCCCAGCCCTAGACCCAACCATTAAAGGGACTGGACCCAACCATTAAAGGGACCCAACCATTAAAGGGACTGGACCCAACCATTAAAGGGACCCAACCATTAAAGGAACCCAACCGTTAAAGGGACTGGACCCAACCATTAAAGGGACCCAACCATTAAAGGGACTGGACCCAACCATTAAAGGGACTCAACCATTAAAGGGACCCAACCATTAAAGGGACCCAACCATTAAAGGGACTGGACCCAACCGTTAAAGGGACTGGACCCAACCGTTAAAGGGACCCAACCGTTAAAGGGACTGGACCCAACCATTAAAGGGACTGGACCCAACCGTTAAAGGGACCCAACCGTTAAAGGGACCCAACCATTAAAGGGACCCAACCATTAAAGGGACTGGACCCAATCATTAAAGGGACTGGACCCAACCATTAAAGGGGCTGGACCCAACCATTAAAGGGGCTGGACTCAACCATTAAAGGGACTGAACCATTAAAGGGGCTGGACTGAACCATTAAAAGACTGGACCCACAGAGGTGGTGCAGTCCACCTCTGTCAGAAGCTGCCTCTGTCAGCAAGTTGATGACCATTTTAGAAGCTGCCAGAAACGTATCTTCTATTTGATATAGAGGCCGCAGGTTTGCAGAGACCTGGTGGGTTGTAACGTTGAATGTATGCAATGGGCACAGAATACAAAGAAGGTTAAATTCTGTATTCATTCTGAAGAGGAATGTAAAACTGGGGAAGGGTTGGTGGCGTCCCTGTAGCTCTCTGCTGCTGGTCTCCAGTGGACCCTGCTGGCTGTTGATCCATGGATGTTCTGTTGTGCTCCCCCCTTCCTAGTCTATAGCCTTGGTGCTCGGACCAAGGGAGACCCAGAACAGGCCCTTCGAGGAGGCCTTCCTCATAGCAGACTTTACAGTAAGTTCATACTCTCACACATGCTACAGCGTTCTCCTGTCAATTATGATTATTTTATGCAATTACATTTTTATAATTCTAACGAGATAAATATTATCACACCTTTATTTGATCCGTTTTTTTGTAGTTTAATCTCATCATTTGACAATAGATATAGATGTAGGGATATGCAAACCTTACAGTACTCTGAAACTGCCGATCACAGCAGATGGAGCTGGACTCCCTGTCGGCCGACCTCCGCCTGGAGGCGGTGTGCGTGAAGGAGCTGCTGCCCTTCCGCTGGGAGTGTGAGGCGGGCATGGTGGACAGCATGGAGCTGCTGGTGGAGCAGTACCGGACCACCAGGGGCCTGCTGGTAGGCTCTGGGAGCACCGCCGCCACACGCTGTACCACACGGGGAAACGCCTCCTGGTTCTGACCTGTGACCCCCCTGTGTCTCCGGACGTTCCTCAGCCCGTGCGCGTGTGCATCCTGGGACCCCCCGCCGTGGGGAAGAGCTCTCTGGCCCGCAGGCTCTGTCGTCAGTACCGGCTGAACCACGTCACCGTGCAGACCGTCGTCTCCCAGAGCCTCGCACACCTGGTGAGGTACCCCCGAGACGCAGGAAGGCACACACGCAGCCACACACGCACACACGCATATACACACACATACATGTATATACACACACACGCATACATTCACAAGCACACACTGTACAAACACATACACCGAGCGTACACACATGCACACACACATAAACAAGTGCACGCATGCACACAAACACACTAACTCACAAGCACACACACTGGCGCAGAGTATCATCCGTGCTGCTCAGGACTCGGCCAACCTCCAGTCCCACCGACAGGAGGCGGCGGTGGAGCGGGGAGGGGCGGACCCAGAGGCCAGAGGCTCAGCGGCCGAGGCACAGAGGCTCCTGGAGACCCTCAAAGAGAACATGCAGCAGAATGAAGGTAAGTCTGAGGCCCCCCCCTCAGCCTCCGGGGCCCGCCCCCTCAGCCTCCGGGGCCCGCCCCCTCAGCCTCCGGGGCCCGCCCCCTCAGCCTCCGGGGCCCGCCCCCTCAGCCTCCAGGGCCCGCCCCCTCAGCCTCCGGGGCCCGCCCCCTCAGCCTCCGAGGCCCGCCCCCTCAGCCTCTGAGGCCCGCCCCCTCAGCCTCCGGGGCCCGCCCCCTCAGCCTCTGGTCTGAGGCCCGCCCCCTCAGCCTCCGGGGCCCGCCCCCTCAGCCTCCAGGGCCCACCCCCTTAGCCTTTGGGGCCCACCCCCTCAGCCTCCGGGGCCCGCCCCCTCAGCCTCCGGGGCCCGCCCCCTCAGCCTCCGGTCTGAGGCCCACCCCTTAGCCTTTGGGGCTAACTAGCTTAGCAGAGAGAAGGAGGCCAACTCCAAGCAGACCCCTTGAACCTTTGAATGGGCTCCACTGTTCAAAGGATCCCCCAGGAGCTGGGCGGACCGAGGGGTTAAAGTGGAGGCTGTGGGCCCCAGGAGCTGGGCGGACCGAGGGGTTAAAGTGGAGGCTGTGGGCCCCAGGAGCTGGGCGGACCGAGGGGTTAAAGTGGAGGCTGTGGGCCCCAGGAGCTGGGCGGACCGAGGGGTTAAAGTGGAGGCTGTGGGCCCCAGGAGCTGGGCGGACCGAGGGGTTACAGTGGAGGCTGTGGGCCCCAGGAGCTGGGGGGACCGAGGGGTTAAAGTGGAGGCTGTGGGCCCCAGGAGCTGGGCGGACCGAGGGGTTAAAGTGGAGGCTGTGTGCGTCAGGGCGCCTGGAGGAGCAGTACCTGCTGACGCTGATGAAGGACAGGCTGACGTCTGAACCCTGCAGGAACCAGGGCTTCGTCCTGGACGGCTTCCCCAAGACCCAGGAGCAGGCCAGCAGGCTCTTCAGCGGTGAGGCGCCCTGGAGGGGTGAAATCAGTGGCACTTTGATGCTTTAATATGCTATCTGTCTATGTATATATACTGCCATACACAACAGGGTTAATGCCGTTATAATGAAAGCTGCATTGGTTTATGTCTTTCAGCTGAAGAGGACGAATCTGAGGATTCAAAGTCCAAGATGGCTCCCAACGGCGCAGGCCTTGTCCCAGGTCAGCTGCAGAAGAGGAGAATAGGTCCCACTTATCAACGCCGGCTGCGCAAAACAACCATTCCATTTATTCCACCACTCCCTTCTGACACAGCATTCTGTCGTCCATTTGTATATTTATACTTAATGATGAGAACACATGACATCCTGGTGATCAAAATCGGCCAAAACGAAATGGCAGACCGCTTTCATCCGATAAGGAACAGCAGTGGTCTGATTGGTGATCCCAGAGGTACTCCCTGTAGTGAGACACCTCACTACAGGGAGTGAGACACCTCACTACAGGGAGTGAGGTGTCTCACTACAGGGAGTGAGGTGTCTCACTACAGGGAGTGAGACACCTCACTCCCTGTAGTGAGACACCTCACTACAGGGAGTGAGACGTCTCACTACAGGGAGTGAGGTGTCTCACTCCCTGTAGTGAGGTGTCTCACTACAGGGAGTGCGCAGCAGGGGGGATGAGGAGGGTTGGAGTCATGCGTCCTCATCCTCCGTTCTGCCTCCGTCCCCCCGGGCCACAGACTTCCTGTTCTGCCTGGAGGCGTCGGACTGCTTCCTGAAGCAGCGGGTGATGAACCTGCCCCAGAGCGCGGTTCAGGGGACGTCCTACACCTATGACCGGTTCCCCCAGCGCCTGGCCCGCTACCGGGAGAACCAGGCGCTGGACGGGACCGCCCTCCACTACTTCAACGACCTGGACATCCTCCCTCATCACATAGGTGTGTGGGTGTGGGTGTGGCTGTGGGTGTGTGTGTGTGGGTGTGGGGTTGTTGTCTATACATTATTGACGTCTGAAGGTAATTGGTCACTGAGAGAGCGGGACCCATTGGCCCCTGTAACTCCGCCCTGTAACTCCCCCCCTGTAACTCCGCCCTGTAACTCCGCCCTGTAACTCCCCCCCTGTAACTCCGCCCCTGTAACTCCGCCCTGTAACTCCCCCCCTGTAACTCCGGCCCCTGTAACTCCCCCCCTGTAACTCCTCCCCTGTAACTCCCCCCCTGTAACTTCCCCCTGTAACTCCCCCCCTGTAACTCCTCCCCGGTAACTCCCCCCCCTGTAACTCCGCCCCTGTAACCCCGCCCCTGTAAGTCCTGTTACTCCGCCCCTGCAACTCCCCCCCCTGTAACTCCGCCCCTGTAACTCCGCCCCTGTAACCCCGCCCCTGTAACCCCTCCCCCCTCCAGAGATCACGGACCTGGAGGACGGGGACTACCTGCTGGCCGTGGAGCAGGTGGTCCGGGCCGTGGGCCCCCCTAGGCACTACGGCCCCAGCAGCCAGGAGCTGGCGGAGGTGGAGGCGGGGGCCAGGAGGAGGGCGGAGGAGGAGCTGACGCGGCGGGCCCAGGCCCGGGCGGAGGAGGAGCGGCAGGAGGAGGAGGAGGAGGAGCAGCGGGCCAGGCGCTGGGAGCAATGGGTGGGGCCTGGCGCTGTCTGAGTACTGTACTCCCTGTAACCCTAGCCCGGCCTCAGCACCATAAGGGACATTCAGGTCACTGCTGTACTCCCTGTAACCCTAGCCCGGCCTCAGCACCTTAAGGGACATTCAGGTCACTGCTGTACCCCTGTAACCCTAGCCCGGCCTCAGCACCTTAAGGGACAGGTCACTGCTGTACCCCTGTAACCCTAGCCCGGCCTCAGCACCTTAAAGGACATTCAGGTCACTGCTGTACCCCTGTAACCCTAGCCCGGCCTCAGCACCTTAAAGGACATCCAGGTCACTGCTGTACTCCCTGTAACCCTAGCCCGGCCTCAGCACCTTAAGGGACATCCAGGTCACTGCTGTACTCCCTGTAACCCTAGCCCGGCCTCAGCACCTTAAGGGACATTCAGGTCACTGCTGTACCCCTGTAACCCTAGCCCGGCCTCAGCACCTTAAAGGACATCCAGGTCACTGCTGTACCCCTGTAACCCTAGCCCGGCCTCAGCACCTTAAAGGACATCCAGGTCACTGCTGTACCCCTGTAACCCTAGCCCGGCCTCAGCACCTTAAAGGACATTCAGGTCACTGCTGTACTCCCTGTAACCCTAGCCCGGCCTCAGCACCTTAAAGGACATTCAGGTCACTGCTGTACCCCTGTAACCCTAGCCCGGCCTCAGCACCTTAAAGGACATTCAGGTCACTGCTGTACCCCTGTAACCCTAGCCCGGCCTCAGCACCTTAAAGGACATCCAGGTCACTGCTGTACTCCCTGTAACCCTAGCCCGGCCTCAGCACCTTAAAGGACATTCAGGTCACTGCTGTACCCCTGTAACCCTAGCCCGGCCTCAGCACCTTAAGGGACATTCAGGTCACTGCTGTACTCCCTGTAACCCTAGCCCGGCCTCAGCACCTTAAAGGACATCCAGGTCACTGCTGTACTCCCTGTAACCCTAGCCCGGCCTCAGCACCTTAAAGGACATCCAGGTCACTGCTGTACCCCTGTAACCCTAGCCCGGCCTCAGCACCTTAAGGGACATTCAGGTCACTGCTGTACCCCTGTAACCCTAGCCCGGCCTCAGCACCTTAAAGGACATTCAGGTCACTGCTGTACCCCTGTAACCCTAGCCCGGCCTCAGCACCTTAAAGGACATCCAGGTCACTGCTGTACCCCTGTAACCCTAGCCCGGCCTCAGCACCTTAAGGGACATCCAGGTCACTGCTGTACCCCTGTAACCCTAGCCCGGCCTCAGCACCTTAAAGGACATTCAGGTCACTGCTCACCGCTTGTCTTCTATGCTCTTTCCTTTTTGCCAGGCTTGTCATGGTCTCATTATTCTGACACAGGTACGACTCCCTTTAAATCACCGGTGTTTGCGCTAGTGGGGCTCCTCAAAGGTTTTGTCGTTGGACTTTGTTTGCCGTGCTCCTTAAGCAAACAGTGACCTCTGACCTCTTGTTAACATAGGCGTGCAGCCCTGACAATGGGCGCATACGTCTTGGGTTTATTGTATACTCTTATTTCTACTTCATCTCGTCAATCACCATGGTCCTGTTTCTGTCCCAGAATGCCTTCCAGTAAATATATAGTTGCTGGACTCATCCGGCAAAATTATATTTTATTTCAGTTTTATTGAATTACAAAACATTTATTATTCTCAAACCCAGGTCTGTAGTGTGGGGATGAGGGCCCGGGCCAGGGCTGGTGACCCGTGGCCCGACGCCCAGAATAAGGCGTCTTTAGGGATGGTGTTCCTTGATCAACAGCGGTGACGTGCTTCATGGTGTCGTTCTCCAGCGCACCGTGTGGGGCGCTGAGCAGGACGAGGCGAGGGGCGTGGGGGAGGCCGAGGAGCGGGCGGCCAGGCGGTACCTCCTGGAGCACGTGATGCCCACCTTGAGCCCCGGGCTGCTGCTGCTCTGCACGCAGCGGCCCGGGCACCCCGCTGCCTTCCTGGTGCGGAGGTTCTGTCCTAGTTCATTACTGTGGCCCATGTTCTACGTTGTACCAAGTTAGGTCCTTGAGACATTCTGTACAGCATCTCATGTCTACTTTGTATTCCTCTTTCTTTCAGGCTGAATACTTGTTCACCAACAACCCGATGAACTACTGATGCTAAGGTGTAGTAACGTCACAGGTCACTTTTAAGGTAACAATTTCAAATATTTTTCTTTCGGGCTGAATAATAATAATAATACTGGTTTGAATATAGCTCTTTTCTAGACATTCACAGACGCCTAAAGGCCCATTCACACCCTACGGTAAATACGGATACGGCCGTTTCGTCCGGTCCCGGAGGTGTTTCGTCCGTCAATGTGTCCGTCGCCTCTGAGCTTATGAACCCGGAGTGCTCCGGGAGAAACGGAGCAATACCACCGGAAATCGAGGCGGCAGCATAGAGTCAAAAGTCAGACCATTCGCGAAAATAGATAGAGTAGTATAATATCTGATATTTATATATATTGTCTTTAAGTTTTTATACTTATATTATACTATTTACCTGACCTTTTTATTTTATTGTTCCCCTGCTTTGGCAATGAGTTGTAACTGGTCATTTAAAAATGGCGCAACATTTGAAGCGTAGACAGGCATGACAAAAACATTAATAAAACATAAGATCTCCCCCCAACCAATTACCTTTTTATTAAAGGTGCCTAATAAATACATTTGTTTTGATTTGATAAGCATTTTACAGACCCATACAATGATAGGGCGTTTAGTACGGTCCTTCACCGTTGTTTCTTTACCTATAAAAAGCTGCAGTCAGTGTTTAATTACGCTGATTTATCTTTGAGCATTTCCTATTATAGGCTACTGTGTAAAATGCTGTTTAGAATTAATGTTAGCATCAAGAAAAGAAAGACCCACCGGTGGGGGGAGATCTTTCTTTTATTTATGTTTTTGCAATAATGCAAGCGTGCATGTTGCAGAAAATATGCAACAGCGCCCCCTGGGGTCACACTTTTCGGTGGGTCGCTGAATTCGAAGTAACACCGGAGACAACATCAACGTCCGGATCCGGAGGTATGAATCGGCCTTTACAGTGAAGGGGCGGGGGGGGGGACCTCAATACCAATACTTGTTCAAAAATCACCAATAAAATGACTGATACTTTTGTCAAATATATCACTAGGATATAAATAGGGCTGGGTATCGCCACGAATTTCCAAGAACGATTCGATTCCGATTCACAAGGTCCGGAATCTATATAATTTTCAATTTGATTCAATATCGATTTAGTTGGAGATATTTCAGTTGTAATACCAATTTTGCTTAGATATGAAATATCATGTAACTAATGCTGTATATTGTACAAGGAACCCTCTGACCTGGTGCATTATAACTAATATTAATGTTCACATTAAGAATTAACCTCAAAGCAGTTACATGAATGTACTTTTTATCAAACATGAAAAACAGCCTGTTAGGCTAACATATCTTTTTTTAAACCAAAGAAAACCATCACATTGTGTGTACCGCAATCCAGATATTTGTCACATATATTTGTATTTGTGAGCCTTGGACTGTATTGTATGTGAGCTTGGAGTGTTGATTTGGTGGTGTCTTGCTCTAATTGGTGAGGTCATGTGACCTATATCACCTCGTGTCATGTGAATTTGAAAAGAAAACCTGATGAAGCAACAGCGGAACACGTAGTTCTCAATAAATCAACTAATCAGCTCATACCAGTGTGCGGTGATTTGACACTTCTTTGAACAGATATTTGTCCTTTGTAAAATTCAGATATTTCACGATCTACAAATGCATTTTTTACTTGTCTGAAATACATAAACTCATACAGAAAATAAATGTACATGTGAAGAAGTCAATACTCATTTGTGGAACTCGTTTATTATTCTGTTACAATTCATAATAATATGAATAATGGGACATATTTACATATCATATACATATGAACAGTGCCTAGGTCGACCTGCCGCTTCATCACGTGTCAGAAGACTCTGTTCCTCCGGAGCTGCTCCGTCTCCGTTTCTGTCCCCCCCCCTCCCCCCCTCCCTCTGCGTCCGGGGTGCTCCCCTTTGGGACCCCGGGAAAGCTCTGCCCGGGTCCCAGCACCTGACGGACCGTCATGTTGACTCTGGAGCTCTGGATGTACCTGGAGCACACGGCCCAGTCCTCCCCGTCGACCCCCCCCTCCCCCCGCTCCGGTGACCCCTGACCTCTGCTCAGGCTGGTCCCGAGGCCGCAGGGGGGAGGGGGGTCCTGTAGGATGCGCGGCACGGCGTGGTAGAGAAGGCGACTCTGGCCCGACATCACCATCACGTCCCCGCTGTGCATGTACATGGCCGTGGGCGGGTCCTCTCTCCGGAGTCCGCCCAGGAGGAAGATGGCCGACTGGCCGAAACTGAGGTCGAGTAAAAACAAAAGCAGTACGACGCCGTTAAAGGGCTGGACCCAAGAGTGGTTCAACACGGAGCACAACAACAGAGCGAAAGAGATTATGGAACTAAACATCAAAAATAACATTCCCTCCCTCCCTCCCTCCCTCCCTCCCTCCCTCCCTCCCTCCCTCCCTCCCTCCCTCCCTCCCTCACCATTGAAAAGTGTTGCATTTTACACACCTGTGATTGAAAGCAAAAATGATTCCTTAAACAGATCACAGAGAAAATGCCTCGACTGGTCAGAAATGAGCCAAGCGTGGCTTCACACAGAGGCCGGTGCCGTCAACCCAAACGGACATTTCACTCAATAGCTGACCGACAACTTAATCGAACAAATTATCTCGATAATAAGTCTTTATTCTGCCCTGCAGCACCCTACCCGCATTGTTCAAGAACCTTCAAGAAAGAAACTAAGGAACCGGTTTAAGTAGCTGCAGCGGGATCTCCTTTCTCCATAGGTCCAATAGGACCTCTGTTTTATGCGGAAGCAGTTGATGCTGCCCACTTGTAGAATGCGGTGCCCTCTAATACTAGAAGGTCACGAGCAGGTTCCTTCCTGAGGTCAAAGGTCAGCTCACCAGAACGACAGCAGGGGGCGGCTATGGTCCAGCTCCGACTCGTCCACGTGGATCCCGAGCGAGGAGTCGGAGCGGTAGTAGTTGAGGATTCCCGCCTCGGCGTTGAAGCCCGGGAAGCCGGCGGCGGCGGCGACGAGGCCGGACAGGCGCTGGAGGTCGGCGGGGAACGGAGTGTGGTGCTCCGCGGAGTACGTCTGAAGGATTTAAACAAAGCGCTTAGAACGCCTTCACTAAAGTCATTTATATTATTCACCTTTAAGGACCTGATCCAGATCCATTGAGAATACATATTTAATTAAGATAGTAAACGAGGTGGCGGCGGGCCTAAGGAGAGGTATATCAAGAGGACAGTATGAACCTTTGTGTTCCAGTTGTAATGGTAGCCCAGGGTCACCCAGCGAAGCTTCTCCAGTAACGTCTTGGGTTCCTTCTTCCCACAGGGCACTCTCCTGTCGGGGAGACCGTTACACACCGCTCTCATTTTTAACAATTCAACTAAGCTCTTTCAAATATGATAACATCCACCTCCTTTGAGGAACAGGAACAGGAAGGGCTGTACCTGCGTGATTATGTCCTAAGGCCTTGGTTCACCTGAGAGTGTCGGCGCTCTTGCCCCAGATGTCGTCTGTCTCGTTGGGGGACATGTGCATGTCCAGGTTACACACGTTGGGCTTCTGGGTGTAGGTCTTCAGACAGCGCCGCAGCCAGTGGGGCTGGGAGCCGCGCAGGAAGGGGTTGGCGATGAAGATGAACCCTGGGAGCAGGAGGGGGTTGGTTTAGCCCAACTTCACAACAACATAACAATAGCCTAATGAGGAAGAAGAGTATGGTCCAGCACGGATAACATTGTGTTTAATCTCTCATCATCTCATCTCATCTTCGTCCGCTTATCCGGGGTCGGGTCGCGGGGGGAGCAGCTCCAGCAGGGGCCCCAGACTTCCCTTTCCCGGGCCACATTGACCAGCTCTGACGGGGGGATCCCGAGGTGTTCAGTCCCTCTGACCCTCTCCCCTGGGGGGTCCTAACCCCCCAGTCCCTCTCCTCCTCTCCCCTGGGGGGCCCTGACCCTACCCCCCAGTCCCTCTGACCCTCTCCCCTGGGGGGCCCTGACCCTACCCCCCAGTCCCTCTCCTCCTCTCACCTGGGGGGCCCTGACCCTACCCCCCAGTCCCTCTGACCCTCTCCCCTGGGGGGCCCTGACCCTACCCCCCAGTCCCTCTCCTCCTCTCACCTGGGGGGCCCTGACCCTACCCCCCAGTCCCTCTCCTCCTCTCCCCTGGGGGGCCCTGACCCTACCCCCCAGTCCCTCTGACCCTCTCCCCTGGGGGGCCCTGACCCTACCCCCCAGTCCCTCTCCTCCTCTCCCCTGGGGGGCCCTGACCCTACCCCCCAGTCCCTCTCCTCCTCTCCCCTGGGGGGCCCTGACCCTACCCCCCAGTCCCTCTGACCCTCTCCCCTGGGGGGCCCTGACCCTACCCCCCAGTCCCACTGACCCTCTCCCCTGGGGGGCCCTGACCCTACCCCCCAGTCCCTCTCCTCCTCTCACCTGGGGAGCCTTGCAGCCCGAAGGCTCTCCAGTCCCTGACAGGTCTCAGACCGGCTCTGCTGGCCTCGCCATCGCTCACTGCACTCACTTCTAGATTAGTTGACAAAACCTGCCAATCAGAACAGATAGAGACACACTCAAAACAACGAGAGACGCTGAGGTCGTTTATTGGCCGTTCAGGAACGGTAACTGCCGTTCCCAACAATGGTATATGACGCCAGAACGCCCCACCTCCTCCCCATAATTCGTAGTATTGCTGTAAATGTAAAGCTAAAATTATACGGAGGAGGCGGGGTGGGCTGGTGTCATATACCATTGTTGGTATATGACACCATTCCACCTGCCGCGCCACCTGAACGGCATGTGCCATGGTATGTCAGTGGTCGCGGTGGCACATGCCACAGGCCAATAAACAATCTCGGCGCTACTGACAATAACTCTCTGATTGATCAACAGTCAACATCCGTCTGATCCCGTTGGACTGAGAAGACATGAGTCAACAATAACAAGCTTCTAAATGTTGCTGCCTTTCAAATAACGTGAGGTCTACATAATATTATATATATATGGTACTCTAACCTGAAACCTATTCACAATAGTCCCTCTGCACGTTGAACCTTCAGAGTGTGTGAGTGTGAGTCTATGTGTTTGTTCAGGCCATATGTTTTGTTCCAAAACTCGGAATTCATTCGATCCCCAGGGCCATTATCGTAACAGAGATTATAACAGCCTACATAAAGACCTCTCCAGATTCAATATTGTCTCTAACCTTGTCACAGACTATCCCTTTGGAGAAGTCGAGGACGTTGCTCAGATCCGGGGGGGGATGTTTTCTCCTATAAAACTTAAATAACGTTCTGAACGCGTCCTCTCCACGCTCCACCATGGGGGCCGCCATCTTGGGCAGAGTGACCTTTGACCTCAGGAGAATACCAGATGTAAACCGTACTTTGTCCACGTATAATGGTTCCTTAAAAAAAATGTAAAAAATAATAATATTAATATTGTAAATATATGACTTGAGAATAAAATCTATAATAAATATATAGTACGGTTATATTTGGCAGACGGCAGAGTCCATGCGTGTCACGTGATAAGGTCAAAGTTTACCTCAAGGACGAAACATGGCAGCAGCAGTTCCGAAGAAGGTGTTTGAGGTGTTCGTGTCCAAGATACCATGGACTATTGCGATGAGTAAGTCCACTTTATGATTATAATGTGTGCGGACGTTAGGGTGACTGTACACCGGGTAATATGCTCCGAAGTGACACCTTAGAGACGATAACAGGGCTGGAGCCATCAGGAGACTCCTAATATACATGCTTGGCTAAAACTCGGGGTACATTATTAGTTTCAGATAACTCAAATATGTTCACATTGCGACATTAGATGCTAGATTTTGATGTTAGAAAATGGTTCACATGGTTCATTCTGCCAACTCCTGCTGATATCATATTCTGTTATTTCAGAGGAGGTGCGGGAATACTTCGGACAGTTTGGTCAAGTGAAGAAGTGCCTGCTTCCCTTTGTAAGTTGTGTGTCTGTCTGGTTGTCTGTCTGTCGGTGTGTCTGTCCGTCTGCGCGTTATCTAATACGTGTCGGGGGATTATTGTTCAAGGACAAGGAGACGGGCTTCCATCGAGGGTTCTGCTGGGTCGGCTTCACCTCGGAGGATGCTTTGATCAACGCGCTACAGAAGGACCCACACACGCTGGAGGGAGCAAAGGTGGAGTGTCAACCTTAGATGAGTTGAATAAATGTGATTCGGTCTTCGTAATACGATGATAAGGAAACCTTTAGCTACTGTTAGAGTTGGACTACTACTGAAAACCCCAAACTAGATCGTAGGAATACAAGCAGACATGCCCACATATCTTGAATGTTTTTGTTAAACATCTGTTTCTATTCAAATTGGGACATTGGATTGGATAGAAACACTCTGCTGATTAGCATGCTTCGGTGACATAAGCATGCTCTGCTTTTTTCAAATGACCATTGTGCTGTTTGATATTGGGCTGATGATGACCATTATGCTGTATGATATTCGACTGATTTCGTTTCGTTTTCCCTTTCAGATTCAAGTCCAGAAGAACAGACGCTCGTTTGCTGCGGTGAAAACCAACAAAGACTCTGACGACTCTGTACATGTGTAACCAAATGTGTCTGTTACACATGTATAGAGTCTGAGGACTCTATACATGTGTAAACAATATGTACTTTTTTTCATATTTTTCATTTTTGGTGTCCGTGTCGTTTTTTCCAATGCACAAAATATATTTTGTGACACAGCAGTTAAAATGGTCAGTCCACATGATGTGAACAAACTATCAATGTACCCAACAAGAATCACACCTATCAAATATTTATTGGGAAGCAGGTGAATATTTTGCATTTACCGTTGTTTTTTTTTATAGGCAATGTTCAGGAATATTCTCTCCATTCCATTGCTTTGTTTATTTGACTGCCTATTCTCGCAGAAATATTGGGCATGGATATTGTTATAGAATAAAAGACTTGAAGGTACTTAAAGAATGTGTCATTATTACTCAGCTCCCCTGTCGTTTGAGTGTGTTGTATTTATAGCCGAATGTATGGATTTTAGTAGATGTCTTGCTACCCTATGAAGGAGTATCTATACATGTTTGTAATGGTTGAGGACTTCACTTCTGCTATGTGTAGGTTATCCATGCACATAAACCTGGTCGCTTTTCAAATGTGTGTTTTCAAAGGGGCTTACTGCTCCCAGGACCAATGACTGACGCGCGCCCATTGAGGGCGAGTGAGTCCACCTCCATCTCCAAGTTCACATTCAGTTTCTCTGAAGAGGTAAACATCAGGATGGTTTCACGAGACGACCAGACAGTCATTATCCTTCCTTTGATCTGCATTTAAATCACAAAAAATAAATAGTGCATGTTTGGATGTTTTAAACATAATGTGAAAAATTTACATTGTAAATGTCATGCTGTCATTTCGATAAGAGGCGTGTAGCCTACTACGTATGGTATTTAGTGTTTATGTGAACTATGAAAGGGTCCGTATATTTAATTGGAAAATAATTCGTGATTTCTCGATAGTCTAGCTGGTCTATTATTTTGCTGATCAGCTGAGCGTTAGATAATAGATTCTAGCTGGTCTATTTCTTTGCTGATCGTAGTCTAGCTGGTCTATTTCTTTGCTGATCAGCTGACCGTTGCGTGTGGCGCTTATATTATACGTCATCTACTCTTCAAGTTTAAAACAATTGCATAGCGAAGTACGCTTATTTTTTACAAAAGTCGAATTGAATTGCAGTGACATTTTGAATTCATCAAACGCATACAAATATCAAATACATATGTTGCCTCTATGCCTCTGGTATAGATCGATGAGTATAGCTCTATCTGTGACGCTCTTTGACGCGGTATGAGACGTAAACACGGAACAGGTTGAGAGGTCGAGGAGAGACCGGTGACATAACGTGTGGAATCAGGGCTCCAACAAGGTAGCACACATCCTTCATGTACATGTCCTGTTCTTATTTCATCTTCATTAAACAATCGTAATTTGGTCAATGCTAATTCAACACATGCATGTTAGAATGTTCAGATTGCCGTCGCAATCCTCTCCATGAAGAGCCCTGTTCTTGAACATAGAAGAATTATCTATATAATAAGTATTGTCTGCTTAGCGACTGGCGAAAAATCCAAGTTGGTTATGTTGAGCAACTATGTACAAAACAAATCTTGTCATTGGATATGGCACAGTGGCATTTTAGCTGGACAATTTGATTATGTGGACATACATGTATGTATAGTAACAAGTTAGATGCAACAAAGGTAAATAATAAAAAAGACAATAAAGCTTTGGACACTCAACTCCACTGAAACCGTTGCCTATGTGTTGGCCATTCATCCAGCAAGGATCGATATTGATTAAATTATCTTGTGTCTGTCGTGGGTTGTATACAGTCCGTGTCATTGATCGTTTCTGTGCCCCCTCAGTGCCTCATGGCTGGCCGGCTGCTGAAGGTGTCCTCTGTGGCCACGGCGCTGGTCGCCACCTCGGGGGTGTACCTCTACACCAAACAGCTGGACCCCAACGACCTCAGCCTCGTGCGCTTCGGCCGTGCAGCCGCCGCCGTGAGTGGAACCCTTTAACGCTAAACACAAAACCAAACGATCTGCAGACACAGACACAGAACAAGTCAGCCCTTTGATGGGCATATACTCCCCTGGGTTGTATATCGGTCTACGTTATACCTATATGTATGTCAGAGATAAGAACATATTATTCATCACAAACACAAAGGCACTATTTTCTGTTACAAAGTACAGATTAGGACAGGATTTCCCCTCAGCGTCAATAAACCTCATCTTTATTCATATTTTTCAAAGTAAATGGTCTCTAATGATTTGAAGTTGACCCTTTGTCGGAAAGCTCATACAATGGCAAGGAAAGTCTCTTCATACTTGAATATGAACGTCATGTTATCCCTCACTAAATAGCGATTAACAACCATGTCTCCTGCTGTCTTCAGACCGCTGTCATCAGCTATGACTACCTCACCGCCTTCAGGAACGTGGAACCCGGCACAGATGAATACTCGGCCCTCAAATCCAAGGTAATGCGCGGTCGCCACGCCTGCTGTTTATCTTTAGCCCCTAGAGCCCCTAGCCCCTGGAGCTAGCCCCTAGCTCCTCACCTCAGCCCCTAGCTCCTCCCCTCAGCCCCTAGCTCCTCCCCTCAGCCCCTAGCTCCTCCCCTCAGCCCCTAGCTCCTCCCCTCAGCCCCTAACTCCTCACCTCAGCCCCTAGCTCCTCACCTCAGCCCCTAGCTCCTCCCCTCAGCCCCTAGCTCCTCACCTCAGCCCCTAGCTCCTCACCTCAGCTCCTAGCTCCTCACCTCAGCCCCTAGCTCCTCCCCTCAGCCCCTAGCTCCTCCCCTCAGCCCCTAGCTCCTCACCTCAGCCCCTAGCTCCTCCCCTCAGCCCCTAGCTCCTCCCCTCAGCCCCTAGCTCCTCCCCTCAGCCCCTAGCTCCTCCCCTCAGCCCCTAGCTCCTCCCCTCAGCCCTTTGTGGCTCGCTGATGTGCAGGACTTCTGAATCGTATCGTTCGTGCCGCGACAGAGTGGAAGGAGACTGTGAGCAGAATCAGCTGCTGACTCTATGTTGAAACCTGCCTCTGAATCCCTACGAGGGACCGCCTCCTTAATGTTCTCCACTCCCTCTGAGTGTCATCCCGTTGCTCTGAGTGTCATCCCGTTGCTCCGAGTGTCATCCCGTTGCTCCGAGTGTCATCCCGTTCCTCTGAGTCTCATCCCGTTCCTCTGAGTCTCATCCCGTTCCTCTGAGTCTCATCCCGTTCCTCTGAGTCTCATCCCGTTGCTCTGAGTGTCATCCCGTTGCTCCGAGTGTCATCCCGTTGCTCCGAGTGTCATCCCGTTGCTCCGAGTGTCATCCCGTTGCTCCGAGTGTCATCCCGTTGCTCCGAGTGTCATCCCGTTGCTCTGAGTGTCATCCCGTTGCTCTGAGTGTCATCCCGTTCCTCTGCTTGTCATCCCGTTCCTCTGCTTGTCATCCCGTTCCTCTGCTTGTCATCCCGTTGCTCTGAGTCTCATCCCGTTGCTCTGCTTGTCATCCCGTTCCTCTGCTTGTCATCTCGTTGCTCTGCTTGTCATCCCGTTGCTCTGCTTGTCATCCCGTTGCTCTGCTTGTCATCCCGTTGCTCTGCTTGTCATCCCGTTCCTCTGCTTGTCATCCCGTTGCTCTGAGTCTCATCCCGTTGCTCTGCTTGTCATCCCGTTGCTCTGAGTCTCATCCCGTTCCTCTGAGTGTCATCCCGTTGCTCTGCTTGTCATCCCGTTGCTCCGAGTGTCATCCCGTTCCTCTGAGTCTCATCCCGTTGCTCTGAGTCTCATCCCGTTGCTCTGAGTCTCATCCCGTTGCTCTGCTTGTCATCCCGTTGCTCTGAGTGTCATCCCGTTGCTCTGAGTCTCATCCCGTTGCTCTGCTTGTCATCCCGTTCCTCTGAGTCTCATCCCGTTCCTCTGAGTCTCATCCCGTTCCTCTGAGTCTCATCCCGTTGCTCCGAGTGTCATCCCGTTGCTCTGAGTCTCATCCCGTTGCTCTGCTTGTCATCCCGTTGCTCTGAGTCTCATCCCGTTGCTCTGCTTGTCATCCTGTTCTTTAGACTGGGTACCCCCAGCCCGTTCTATCTGCAATTTGAATTTGCCCTGGGCCTGCAGAAGGGTCTGGAGAAGAGCAATACATTTCTTTCTTCCTCCGATACGTTTTTGTGGGAGCCAATCACCAAGCTGGCTTCTCCCCGGTGCGCTATTGGCTGGTTTAACACAATGATGACGGGGAAGCGACGGCAAGCAGCCAATTGCGTACAGAGTCATTAAACTAGGCCCGTTGATCACGCCTCTGGTGCTGAAGGAAATGATAGCAGCTTCCCCAGACCCAGCTCAATCTACGATTGCCAGTAGCCAGGCTACCTGTTCGTATGAGGGTCAAACCTGTTCCTCTGAACACGGGGGGGCAGAACTCCCACACACTGCGGTGTACCTGGAGGAGATAGGTGGAGGACGGGTTTTGGAAAAGGGTAATGGCAGATTGACTTTTAATAGTGGGTAATGGCTATGGGCTAATGCTAAACAGGAATAATGCATGTTATGATTTTAGTATCAGACTTTTGGATTGGGAATATTCCCCCATTTGAATCTGAGAATACCAGTCCCTTTCCTTGAATATGACGTATAGACCAACTAGACAGATTGATGTAGTTCCCTAGAGTCCGTTATTTAAGGAGCCTTTTCACTCTGAGCCACCGAACGTGAGCACCGATCACAGCATTTAACCTTACGGTAAAGGATTATTAAAGGACTCAAATCTTTGAGATTTCTACAAACCGACTCCTGCCTGTTCTGCTTCATCTTCTTCATGTCGTTCTTCCCTCATTAGTCCCATCCACCATACTGCCACAATACATCTGCTGGACGAAGTTCAGTCTACAGAGTCCAGACGCATGAATAATGAATATGGGGAGGGGATACGTGTGTATATTAGCATTTAATATCAACCTATATCAGCCTACATCCCTGTTTGATACAACACTGTTACGAAGACCAAGCATCAGAGAGAGAGAGAGAGAGAGAGAGAGAGAGAGAGAGAGAGAGAGAGAGAGAGAGAGAGAGAGAGAGAGAGAGAGAGAGAGAGAGAGAGAGAGAGAGAGAGAGAGAGAGAGAGAGAGAGAGAGAGAGAGAGAGAGAGAGAGACACACACAGAGACACACACAGAGACACACACAGAGACACACACAGAGACACACACAGAGACACACACAGAGACACACACAGAGACACACACAGAGACACACACAGAGACACACAGAGAGCGCACGCGCCACTGGGCTCCTTGGGGGGTTTCTGGTTGGTTGAATACTGAAAGAAGAGCCGCCTCCTAATTATGATTATTAACGTCATCATGAGGTCTTGGACGGCTTGACGACCTTCTCTGATCGTCACTGATCTTCGCTCCGGGTTAGGGTCCAGACGGGAGCTGTACGATCCGTTATTTCAGTCACGTGTGAATCTGGGGTCTCGCTGCATATGTCATCACGATAAGCGATTCACTTATCATATCTTTTTATATTGGGCTGTAACAAAGTCCCAAGGCTGACATTTAATTTGGTAAATTCTCTGCTGTATCTTGGTTCCTTTGTATTCTTTTACTATTGCTGCTCATTTACATTAACTTTGTGAGATGGGCGGCATCAGAAATCTGCAAAAGTACTACTCCACGAGTCTATTAGCAAACACTGGCTTTATTAAACGTGCATGCAACCTGATAGTGTCCACTGGGGGGCAGTATAGTTCAGGAGCAGCTAGAGCCCCAGAACAAAATGACCAATTATCGGATGATGTGTGTAATATTTTAGGCTCTATTGGGTCCATTGTACATATACTACATGAACATCTGATCATGGCTAATTTTATATCTACTTTATATTTGTAACTATTTATATTCTCTCGCTATCTCACTTTAAATCTCACTTTCACCACAAGGGGGCAGCCTGCTGTCACCTATTTAAATAGATCATGAAGAATATTATACAATCTGGTGCAATATATGCTCTTATGTACATGTGCTGTTGACTTGGGAACTTTAATGCATACAAATAACCCTGTGTCTTTGCGTTGCCTATAGTGCCAGGTTAAGGCACATGGACATTGAGACGATATCAGCTTAATCCTGTTCAAGGGCAGATTGGTGGAGCCCAATTTACGGCCAGCCGTCGGTCGCTACAGGGAGTGGGTTGTGGTGGTGTTGTGTCCTTGGGTCACAGGACACGACGTCCCACATGCCTCCAGATATCTCCATAAGATGTATACCCTTGACATACATTTTTCCCTTGACGTCTTTTATAGATGTTACACAATCCAACCCTTCCCTGAACTCAGGGGAACGCGTTTGACGTGGGCTCCATTCTGAGTGAACGTCTGCCGTGACCATGGCCAGCGTTCACCCTAGCCCCCACTACCCTCGTATTATCTTTGTTTTATGACATTCAACATCTTCTGGATCTGCAGCTTCTCCCATCACCGAGGAACGTACATCTGCATTCTCTGAGTTCTGATGCACTCGAGTCGACCATCAGATTTGGTTTTGAAGCAGGTCACTTATTTGGCACAAATGCTGTAGATCAAAATGGCTCAACTCAACCTAGACGGACTTCATGCATATCGTTCAATGTCATATTGGATTAGACGGCCAGAGTCGTGACCCACTGATACCTGTACCTGAACCCCCTCCCCCCCCCCCCCCCCCACCCCCAATGAAGCGTGTGAAGCCGAACGCGGCTCAGAACTAGAGCCTGGCCTTTTGCCACACCGGCCTCTCAGGATCACATCTAATTAAAGTGTGTGTGCACGTGTGTGTGCAAGTGTTCCTTTGCGTTGTAAATAAAGCCCCAACTCTGATACCGGTTAATCTTAGGTAATTAATCTGCTCTCATTCAAAGGGCTGAGATTGTCCGAGCCGTAATGTGGGGGACAAAGCGCCCTTTCAGCGGGCTGTGATCCTCAGATGGGATACGAGCGCCTCCCTTCATCTGCTGCTGCTGTCAGCGGGGCCTTCTGAAGGACGCCCGCTCCCCGAGCGGGGAGGGCGAGAGGAGGAGGCTATTTGGTTAGCTTTGTGTGTGTGGGGCTGGGCTTTGTAAAGGTTGCGTCTGTAATATGATCGCTTTCAGTCCGAGCCACTTAAGGGAGCTTTAGCCGCCAAACAGTTATGGTTTTTAAATCGCGCTGACTGAAAGAACGATCTGCTGGAGAGCTGCTCCCGCTTCCCCTCCCTCCGGCTGTATGTCCCGCCTTCTTTTCCGCTGTTGTTTTTTGGGACTGTATTGCTACTACAGTGTAGTAGTTACTACTACACTGTAGTAGTAGTGATACACTGTAGTAGTACACTGTATTACTACTACACTGTAGTAGTAATACAGTGTAGTACTACTACACTGTAGTAGTACTACACTGTATTACTGCTACACCGTAGTAGTACACTGTATTACTACTACACTGTAGTAGTAATTACTACAGTGTAGTAGTTACTCTACACTGTAGTAGTAATTACTACAGTGTACAGTAACAACTTCACTGTGGTAATTACTACTACAGTGTAGTAGTACTACACTGTAGTACTACACTATAGTACTACAGTGTACTACTACAGTGTAGTACTACAGTGTACTACTACAGTGTAGTAGTTCTACACTACTAGTACTACTACACTGTAGTACTACAGTGTAGTACTACAGTGTATTAGTACTACACTGTAGTACTACTACAGTGTAGTACTACACTGTAGTACTACACTGTAGTACTACAGTGTAGTACTACAGTGTAGTAGTAGTACAGTGTATTAGTACTACACTACTAGTACTATTACACTGTAGTACACTGTAGTACTACACTGTAGTACTACAGTGTATTAGTACTACAGTGTAGTACTAATACACTACTACTACTACACTGTAGTAGTACTAGTAGTGTAGTACTAATACACTGTAGTACTATAGTGTAGTACTACAGTGTAGTACTAATACACTGTAGTAGTACACTGTAGTAGAAGTAGTTACTCTACACTGCGGTAATTACTACTACAGTGTAGAGTAACTACTACACTGTAGTAATTACTACTACAGTGTATTAGTAATACAGTGTACTGCTACAGTGTAGTTGTAATACAGTGTATTACTACTACAGTGTAGTAGTTACTACTACAGTGTAGTAGTAACTACTACAGTTGAGTTTGTTGTGCTCTAATTGGCTTGACGAGAATAGAGTAACAGGGTTCGAGTTCTTTGTTGTGTGCGTTTAATGTTCGTATCAGTGTGTTGTTTTTGTCATTGTGTAACCCCTGAACATTCTGACTGCTGATAGGATAAACATAAGAGAAATAAACACAGCATTGACACATAGGCCCCGGCCCCCGAACCAATGGGACCAAAACAGAGAGAAACCGGCTGACCAAGACATTACCTTATCTCCCCTCTAATAATGCACTCCTAAACACTTTATATGCTCACTCTCTCTCTCTCTCACTCTCTCTCTCTCTCTCTCGCTCTCGCTCTCGCTCTCGCTCTCTCTCTCTCTCTCTCTCTCTCCCTCTCTCCCTCTCTCTCTCCTGGGCCCCTGGTAATTAGCATCTCATTACGTAGTAACGCCAACAGCTGATTGGCAAATTAAATGCCGTTTATTTAGCCGCCCCCATGCATTATGCATGCCTGTGTGTCTTTAACGTCTGCTCTTCATCAGGGCGGGGGCTGATCCCCCCCCCCCCCTCCGCTGAAGGCTCTCTGGCGTTCCGCTGCGGGTGTAGGGGTGGACCTTCATGGGAGGGGGCGTGGCCTGAGGCATGGCCTTGTGGGCGGGGCTGACGGGGAGGTCGATCACACACACTCATGCAGATCATGTGTGTGTGTGCTGCTGCTGATAAGATTGGGCTACAGACCCCCCCCCCTCGCCCCCCTCACGGCAGAGCTACCCCCCCCAGCCCCCACCTTTACTCTGAAAGGCATCAGATGGGAATAGCCCCCAGTCAGCAGCCACTCCGAGCCGCTGGCCGGGGATCAGGCAGGGAGGGGGCCATAAGGTGTGGGGGGGGGGGGGCGGGGGTCAGGTTTAATGATGCTTCAAAAGGAACTATTAAATAGAATTAGTGTTCCACCACTAGATGGCAGCACCGACCCCCTACCGCACTGGAACCAGACAGCCTGCCTCGCAGGAGGGAGGCCACAGGGCGGGAGCAGGTCCTTCTCTGGCTGATACGTTCCTCTGGTGTTCTGGGGGCCGCAGGGCGGGAGCAGGTCCTTCTCTGGCTGATACGTTCCTCTGGTGTTCTGGGGGCCGCAGGGCGGGAGCAGGTCCTTCTCTGGCTGATACGTTCCTCTGGTGTTCTGGGGGCCACAGGGCGGGAGCAGGTCCTTCTCTGGCTGATACGTTCCTCTGGTGTTCTGGGGGCCGCAGGGCGGGAGCAGGTCCTTCTCTGGCTGATACGTTCCTCTGGTGTTCTGGGGGCCGCAGGGCGGGAGCAGGTCCTTCTCTGGCTGATACGTTCCTCTGGTGTTCTGGGGGCCACAGGGCGGGAGCAGGTCCTTCTCTGGCTGATACGTTCCTCTGGTGTTCTGGGGGACGCAGGGCGGGAGCAGGTCCTTCTCTGGCTGATACGTTCCTCTGGTGTTCTGGGGGCCACAGGGCGGGAGCAGGTCCTTCTCTGGCTGATACGTTCCTCTGGTGTTCTGGGGGCCACAGGGCGGGAGCAGGTCCTTCTCTGGCTGATACGTTCCTCTGGTGTTCTGGGGGCCGCAGGGCGGGAGCAGGTCCTTCTCTGGCTGATACGTTCCTCTGGTGTTCTGGGGGCCGCAGGGCGGGAGCAGGTCCTTCTCTGGCTGATACGTTCCTCTGGTGTTCTGGGGGCCACAGGGCGGGAGCAGGTCCTTCTCTGGCTGATACGTTCCTCTGGTGTTCTGGGGGCCGCAGGGCGGGAGCAGGTCCTTCTCTGGCTGATACGTTCCTCTGGTGTTCTGGGGGCCACAGGGCGGGAGCAGGTCCTTCTCTGGCTGATACGTTCCTCTGGTGTTCTGGGGGACGCAGGGCGGGAGCAGGTCCTTCTCTGGCTGATACGTTCCTCTGGTGTTCTGGGGGCCACAGGGCGGGAGCAGGTCCTTCTCTGGCTGATACGTTCCTCTGGTGTTCTGGGGGCCGCAGGGCGGGAGCAGGTCCTTCTCTGGCTGATACGTTCCTCTGGTGTTCTGGGGGCCGCAGGGCGGGAGCAGGTCCTTCTCTGGCTGATACGTTCCTCTGGTGTTCTGGGGGCCACAGGGCGGGAGCAGGTCCTTCTCTGGCTGATACGTTCCTCTGGTGTTCTGGGGGCCGCAGGGCGGGAGCAGGTCCTTCTCTGGCTGATACGTTCCTCTGGTGTTCTGGGGGCCACAGGGCGGGAGCAGGTCCTTCTCTGGCTGATACGTTCCTCTGGTGTTCTGGGGGACGCAGGGCGGGAGCAGGTCCTTCTCTGGCTGATACGTTCCTCTGGTGTTCTGGGGGACGCAGGGCGGGAGCAGGTCCTTCTCTGGCTGATACGTTCCTCTGGTGTTCTGGGGGCCGCAGGGCGGGAGCAGGTCCTTCTCTGGCTGATACGTTCCTCTGGTGTTCTGGGGGACGCAGGGCGGGAGCAGGTCCTTCTCTGGCTGATACGTTCCTCTGGTGTTCTGGGGGACGCAGGGCGGGAGCAGGTCCTTCTCTGGCTGATACGTTCCTCTGGTGTTCTGGGGGACGCAGGGCGGGAGCAGGTCCTTCTCTGGCTGATACGTTCCTCTGGTGTTCTGGGGGACGCAGGGCGGGAGCAGGTCCTTCTCTGGCTGATACGTTCCTCTGGTGTTCTGGGGGACGCAGGGCGGGAGCAGGTCCTTCTCTGGCTGATACGTTCCTCTGGTGTTCTGGGGGCCACAGGGCGGGAGCAGGTCCTTCTCTGGCTGATACGTTCCTCTGGTGTTCTGGGGGACGCAGGGCGGGAGCAGGTCCTTCTCTGGCTGATACGTTCCTCTGGTGTTCTGGGGGACGCAGGGCGGGAGCAGGTCCTTCTCTGGCTGATACGTTCCTCTGGTGTTCTGGGGGACGCAGGGCGGGAGCAGGTCCTTCTCTGGCTGATACGTTCCTCTGGTGTTCTGGGGGCCGCAGGGCGGGAGCAGGTCCTTCTCTGGCTGATACGTTCCTCTGGTGTTCTGGGGGCCACAGGGCGGGAGCAGGTCCTTCTCTGGCTGATACGTTCCTCTGGTGTTCTGGGGGACGCAGGGCGGGAGCAGGTCCTTCTCTGGCTGATACGTTCCTCTGGTGTTCTGGGGGACGCAGGGCGGGAGCAGGTCCTTCTCTGGCTGATACGTTCCTCTGGTGTTCTGGGGGACGCAGGGCGGGAGCAGGTCCTTCTCTGGCTGATACGTTCCTCTGGTGTTCTGGGGGCCACAGGGCGGGAGCAGGTCCTTCTCTGGCTGATACGTTCCTCTGGTGTTCTGGGGGACGCAGGGCGGGAGCAGGTCCTTCTCTGGCTGATACGTTCCTCTGGTGTTCTGGGGGACGCAGGGCGGGAGCAGGTCCTTCTCTGGCTGATACGTTCCTCTGGTGTTCTGGGGGACGCAGGGCGGGAGCAGGTCCTTCTCTGGCTGATACGTTCCTCTGGTGTTCTGGGGGCCGCAGGGCGGGAGCAGGTCCTTCTCTGGCTGATACGTTCCTCTGGTGTTCTGGGGGCCACAGGGCGGGAGCAGGTCCTTCTCTGGCTGATACGTTCCTCTGGTGTTCTGGGGGCCACAGGGCGGGAGCAGGTCCTTCTCTGGCTGATACGTTCCTCTGGTGTTCTGGGGGCCACAGGGCGGGAGCAGGTCCTTCTCTGGCTGATACGTTCCTCTGGTGTTCTGGGGGCCGCAGGGCGGGAGCAGGTCCTTCTCTGGCTGATACGTTCCTCTGGTGTTCTGGGGGACGCAGGGCGGGAGCAGGTCCTTGTCTGGCTGATACGTTCCTCTGGTGTTCTGGGGGACGCAGGGCGGGAGCAGGTCCTTCTCTGGCTGATACGTTCCTCTGGTGTTCTGGGGGCCGCAGGGCGGGAGCAGGTCCTTCTCTGGCTGATACGTTCCTCTGGTGTTCTGGGGGACGCAGGGCGGGAGCAGGTCCTTCTCTGGCTGATACGTTCCTCTGGTGTTCTGGGGGCCACAGGGCGGGAGCAGGTCCTTCTCTGGCTGATACGTTCCTCTGGTGTTCTGGGGGCCGCAGGGCGGGAGCAGGTCCTTCTCTGGCTGATACGTTCCTCTGGTGTTCTGGGGGCCGCAGGGCGGGAGCAGGTCCTTCTCTGGCTGATACGTTCCTCTGGTGTTCTGGGGGCCACAGGGCGGGAGCAGGTCCTTCTCTGGCTGATACGTTCCTCTGGTGTTCTGGGGGCCGCAGGGCGGGAGCAGGTCCTTCTCTGGCTGATACGTTCCTCTGGTGTTCTGGGGGCCGCAGGGCGGGAGCAGGTCCTTCTCTGGCTGATACGTTCCTCTGGTGTTCTGGGGGACGCAGGGCGGGAGCAGGTCCTTCTCTGGCTGATACGTTCCTCTGGTGTTCTGGGGGCCACAGGGCGGGAGCAGGTCCTTCTCTGGCTGATACGTTCCTCTGGTGTTCTGGGGGCCACAGGGCGGGAGCAGGTCCTTCTCTGGCTGATACGTTCCTCTGGTGTTCTGGGGGACGCAGGGCGGGAGCAGGTCCTTCTCTGGCTGATACGTTCCTCTGGTGTTCTGGGGGACGCAGGGCGGGAGCAGGTCCTTCTCTGGCTGATACGTTCCTCTGGTGTTCTGGGGGACGCAGGGCGGGAGCAGGTCCTTCTCTGGCTGATACGTTCCTCTGGTGTTCTGGGGGCCGCAGGGCGGGAGCAGGTCCTTCTCTGGCTGATACGTTCCTCTGGTGTTCTGGGGGCCGCAGGGCGGGAGCAGGTCCTTCTCTGGCTGATACGTTCCTCTGGTGTTCTGGGGGCCGCAGGGCGGGAGCAGGTCCTTCTCTGGCTGATACGTTCCTCTGGTGTTCTGGGGGACGCATGTAAATACTGGGGCCGCAAATGTGTCCTTGAGGATTCTGTTGCCTTCGGGTCTTCGGCCAAATCAGCGTTCGGGTTCGGGGGCGGGGGGGCTAACATTAGTCTCCCAGCCGCCTTTGACACCATGAATGATGGGATAGCTCCCGTCCCTTGGCCTGCGGTTCCGTGTCCTCCCAGCGGGGGGCACTTGTGAGTCAAGTAGCAGCTGGCGTCTCCCTTATGAAGTGATTGTGAGTGAGGCAATCATTCATGTTGAAGAGGACATGCTTGAGCCTGGACAATTAAATTATTGACTCATTTGTATACGGTACTTCCAGTTTTGAATCCATCGTATTTTCAAGTTCATCCAAGTTTATCGAAGAAGCATAATTAAACAGAAACTGTCCCGTAAACTGATAATCCTGAACAAAAAACAAAAGAGTGAGCTAGGATTCTGGTACAGAAACCTTTACCCACTCCTTATTGATATTTATTTATGTGTTAGTTGATACCATAGTTATCGTCTGAAAACCTGATCAATGACACTCAGTTCTCCAGGGTAAGGATAGATGAGGCACATCAAGGCTGAATTCCCCCCCTCTATTTATCCACAAGGACAAATAACATCTGATCAGGTAATTCCTCAAAGTATTCGCCATTACTACTTGAAGAAAACCAAAGTGTAGTTTTGTATGCAGATACTTGTTCCTTGCTCATTGGTCCGTATCGCTGTAGGCCCGTCGGGTCTGAGCGTAGAACTACGCCTCAGTGGGGTTACAGAAGGCCCTCTCAGGCTGAAGTCTCCAGGCAGAAGGGGAGCTAGTCTACTGACACTCAGATACTTCAACCATTGGGAGCTTCACCTTAAACACGCTTTTAATTTCACCTCAAAACCCCAATCAATTAAATGTTCTGGTTTCGAGGTGTTCTTTTTAAAAATGTGTATTTTATAATAGCCTCATCCTCATCGTCATCCGCTTATCCGGGGTCGGGTCGCGGGGGGAGCAGCTCAAGCAGGGGGCCCCAGACTTCCCTTTCCCGGGCCACATTGACCAGCTCTGACGGGGGGATCCCGAGGCGTTCCCAGGCCAGTGTTGAGATATAATCTCTCCACCTAGTCCTGGGTCTTCCCCGAGGTCTCCTCCCCACTGGACGTGCCTGAAACACCTCCCAAGGAAGGCGCCCAGTGGGCATCCTTACCAGATGCCCGAACCACCTCAGCTGACTCCTTTCTAAGTAAAGGAGCAGCGGCTCTAATCCGAGTTCCTCACGGATGGCTGAGCTTCTCACCCTATCCCTAAGGGAGACGCCAGCCACCCTTCTGAGAAAACTCATCTCGGCCGCTTGTACCCGCGATCTCGTCCTTTCGGTCATCACCCAGCCCTCATGACCATAGGTGAGGATAGGAACGAAGATCGACCGGTAGATCGAGAGCTTTGCCTTGCGGCTCAGCTCTCTTTTCGTTACAACGGTGCGGTAAAGCGAACGCAATAACGCCCCCGCTGCTCCGATTCTCCGGCCAATCTCACGCTCCATAGTACCCTCACTCGCGAACAAGACCCCGAGGTACTTGAACTCCTTCACTTGGGCTAAGGACTCATTTCCTACCCGGAGTAAGCAATCCACCGGTTTCCTGCTAAGAGTCATGGCCTCAGATTTAGCGGTGCTGATCCTCATCCCAGCCGCTTCACACTCGGCCGCCAGCCGATCCAGTGAGTGCTGAAGGTCACAGGCCGATGATCCAATGAGGACCACATCATCTGCAAAAAGCAGTGACGAGATCCTCAGACCACCGAACTGCAACCCCTCCCCACCACGACTACGCCTTGATATCCTGTCCATGTATATCACAAACAGGATTGGTGACAAGGCGCAGCCCTGGCGGAGACCAGCCCCCACTGAGAACGAAACTGACTGGCTGCCGAGAACGCGAACACAGCTCTCACTTTGGGAGTACAAAGATTGGATGGCCCCGAGGATAGACCCCCTTACCCCATACTCCCGCAGCACCTCCCACAGTTTCTCCCGGGGGACCCGGTCATACGCCTTCTCCAGATCCACAAAACACATGTAGACCGGATGGGCATACTCCCAGGCCCCCTCCAGGATCCTTGCGAGAGTGAAGAGCTGGTCCGTAGTTCCACGTCCGGGGCGAAAACCGCATTGTTCCTCTTCAATCTGAGGTTCGACGATCGGCCGAACCCTCCTTTCCAGCACCTTGGAGTAGACTTTACCAGGGAGGCTGAGAAGTGTGATACCCCGGTAATTGGCACACACTCTCTGGTCCCCCTTTTTGAACAGGGGAACCACCACCCCGGTTTGCCACTCCTTTGGCACTGTACCCGACTCCCACGCGATGTTGAATAGGCGTGTCAATCATGACAGCCCCTCAACACCCAGAGCCTTTAGCATTTCTGGCTGGATCTCATCAATCCCTGGGGCTTTGCCACTGCGGAGATGTTTGACTACCTCAGTGACCTCCACCAGGGAAATTGACGACGAAACACCATCAACCTCGAGCTCTGCCTCCAACATAGAGGGCGTGTTATTCGGATTCAGGAGTTCCTCAAAGTGTTCCTTCCAACGTCCGACGACCTCCTCAGTTGAGGTCAACAGAGTCCCATCCTTACTGTACACAGCTTGGATGGTTCCCCGTTTCCCCCTCCTGAGGTGCCGGATAGTCTTCCAGAAACACTTTGGTGCCGACCGAAAGTCCTTCTCCATGGCCTCTCCGAACTTCTCCCACACCCGCTGCTTAGCCTCCGACACGGCAGCCGCTGCAGCCCTTCGAGCCTGTCGGTACCCTGCAACCGAGTCAGGTGTCCTCCAGGATATCATATCCCGGAAGGCCTCCTTCTTCAGTCGGACGGCTTCCCTGACCACCGGTGTCCACCACGGTGTCCGAGGGTTACCGCCCCTTGAGGAGCCTAAGACCCTGAGGCCACAGCTAGCCACCGCAGCTTCAGCAATGGAGGCTTTGAACACCGCCCACTCCGGCTCAATGCCCCCAACCTCCACAGGAATGCCCGAAAAGCTCCGCCGGAGGTGTGAGTTGAAGATACCTAGGACGGGGGCCTCCTCCAGACGTTCCCAGTTCACCCGCACTACTCGTTTGGGCTTACCAGGTCTATCCGGAAATTTCCCCCATTCCCTGATCCAACTCACAACCAGATGGTGGTCGGTTGACAGTTCCGCCCCTCTCTTTACCCGAGTGTCCAAAACATGCGGCCTCAGATCAGATGACACGATCACGAAATCGATCATCGATCTTCGGCCTAGGGTACTCTGGTACCAGGTACACTTATGAGCACCCTTATGTTCGAACATGGTGTTTGTTATGGATAATCCATGACTAGCACAGAAGTCCAATAACAAACGACCGCTCGGGTTTAGATCAGGGAGGCCGTTCCTCCCCACCACGCCTCTCCAGGTGTCTCCATCGTTGCCCACGTGGGCGTTGAAGTCTCCCAGCAGAACTACGGAGTCCCCTACTGGAGCCCCATACAGGACTCCATTCAGGGTCTCCAAGAAGGCCGAGTACTCTGAGCTGCTGTTTGGTGCATACGCACAAACAACAGTCAGAGTTTTCCCCCCTACAACCCTTAGGCGCAGGGAGGCGACCCTCTCGTCTACCGGGGTAAACTCCAACACCGCAGCGCTCAGCCGGGGATTTATGAGTATCCCCACACCCGCCCGGCGCCTCACGCCCTTGGCAACTCCGGAGAAGAATAGAGTCCAACCCTTATCCAGGAGTACGGTACCAGAGCTGAGACTGTGCGTGGAGGTAAGCCCCACCAGATCTAACTGATAGCGCTCCACCTCCCTCACAAGCTCCGGTTCCTTTCCCCACAGCGAGGTGACGTTCCACGTCCCCAGAGCCAGCTTCTGCCGCCCGGGTCTGGTCCGTCGAGACCCCTGACCTTCGCTGCCACCCATGTGGCTGCGCACCCGACCCCAACGGGTCTTCCCACAGGTGGTGGGCCCATGGGATGAAGAGAGGGGGGGTGCCACGTAGTTTGTTCGGGCTGTGCCCGACCGGGCTCCGTGGCAAACCCGGCCACCAGGCGCTCGCCATCGAGCCCTCCGTCTGGGCCTGGCTCCAGACGGGGGCCCCGGGCTTCCTCCGGGCCGGGTCACATCTCCTCTTTTTCCGTTATTCATTGGAGTTTTTTTAACCATTCTTAGTCTGGCCCCTCACCTGAGACCACTCTGCCATGAGAGACCCTACCAGGAGCACAAGGCTCCAGACAACACAGCTCTCAGGTTCACAGGGACACGCAAACCTCTCCACCACGATAAGGTGACGGTTCCAGGAGAGGCAGTTATTGCTATTTTATAATAGCAATAACTTAAAATGCACTTGATGAAGTATAGCTAGAGTCTTTGAACGGAATATTATTTGTAACATGCAACACCGTCCATCCGGTTATATTGTAAGCTCACCCTTCCTGTTTCTTTATTGTTTCTGTTAAACCAAACAGCCATAGCTTAAGACATCAGGGGTCTCATTTATAACCGCTGCGTACGCACAAAACGGGGCTGAAAGTGGCGAACGTGACTTTCCACGCCAAGGTTGTGATCTATAAAAAACTAACTTGACAGGAGAATGTGCGCAGCCCTAAGCAAACTCTGACCCATGCGTACGCATGGTTTGTAGGAAAAGGAGAATTAGTGACACAGACATGTGGTGGGGAAGCTAGACACCAAATGACGTAATCTGACGTAACGAACGAATAAAATAAACTAATCGTTATAGTGAACTGAACTGAAAGAACTAGTTCCCGGAAAATAATCATTTTGCCCATCCCTACTCCATACTGTCCAGTGACGGTGCGACTGCATGGAATAAAGCATCTGTCCAACATGGGTCAACAACATAATATTTTTATGTCACACTGCAAACACATAATCAAATGTCAATTAAATCCCAAGTGTGGAAATCCAAGCCACATACTCCTCATCACAATCATTATATTATTGTCCGTTCCTCTTGATGCTTTTCATGACAAATCAGGCATTAAAAAGGGGTAATGTTCAAGAACATTTTACGTGGGTGATTACAAACTGATCCAAGGTGTTCTCGGTCAGTCTTATTACCGTACCCCTATAACTCCAGCGGTGAGCCCCGTGCGTCATGCTGCACCATGGCACTGCTGGCACTGCTGGAGGACCATGCTAATGGCAGGATTCGGAGGGAGAGGGTCTTCAGGGACCATAACGATTTATTGGTACATAAAAATATTTACCTTTATGTCAGACCACTTTTTTAATTCTGGGACTGTGCGCTCCGTGCCACTGACAGAGTTCACTGCTGCAGCAACATGTGCCACTCACTCTGCTTTTTGTTGTTAGTGATCCCAATCCCGTGACCGCCGAACAAAACTACTTTTCGGGACTCCAACTCACCCACACGTGTCTCCACTTCAACCTCCGTGGAATTTCGCTTTTTTGCTTTTCTCAGTCCTTCTGCCATTGTTTCCGACAAGACATAATACTTGCATCTGAGTCTGTTTTATATGCAAATCGCATTCATGAGGTCGTTTGCATTGACCATTTATGGTTAAAAAGGGGCGTGTACAGGGCTGAACGTGAAGCTGATTCAGCTGCGCACACTTGTAGGCACTCTGTGATTTATAAAGCAAAGATTGCTTAGAGGTGTGAGTACGCAGGGTACGTACACTTTTAGTAACGATCCCACGCACAGTTTTATAAATGAGACCCCAGATATCCATAGCTTCCTCTAAGGACTTCCACTCACTGGGAGAATGTAGCATGTGGAGTTGATCATGTTTCCTGCTCATATTCATCCATCCCGCCTGCCGTGTGTGTGTGTGTGTGTGTGTGTGTGTGTGTGTGTGTGTGTGTGTGTGTGTGTGTGTGTGTGTGTGTGTGTGTGTGTGTGTGTGTGTGTGTGTGTGTGTGTGTGTGTGTGTGTGGGGCGCGGCCGCTGAGGCTCGACGATACGATGCAGAGCATGAAATTAGCAGCGGCTTCCCAGCAGGGCGGCGAGAAGCGCTGTCTCCCCCCCCCCCCCCCACCGCGTCCTCTCACCCCCCACAACGCTGTCTCCCCCCCCCCCCGCGTCCTCTCACCCCCCACAACGCTGTCTCCCCCCCCCCCCCCCACCGCGTCCTCTCACCCCCCACAACGCTGTCTCCCCCCCCCCCCCACCGCGTCCTCTCACCCCCCACAACGCTGTCTCCCCCCCCCCCCACCGCGTCCTCTCACCCCCCACAACGCTGTCTCCCCCCCCCCCCCCACCGCGTCCTCTCACCCCCCACAACGCTGTCTCCCCCCCCCCCCCACCGCGTCCTCTCCCCCCCCACAACGCTGTCTCCCCCCCCCCCCCACCACGTCCTCTCACCCCCCACAACGCTGTCTCCCCCCCCCCCCCCACCGCGTCCTCTCACCCCCCCCCACCGCGTCCTCTCACCCCCCACAACGCTGTCTCCCCCTCTCACCCCCCACAACGCTGTCTCCCCCCCCCCCCCACCGCGTCCTCTCACCCCCCACAACGCTGTCTCCCCCCCCCCCACCGCGTCCTCTCACCCCCCACAACGCTGTCTCCCCCCCCCCCCACCCCCCCCCCCCACCGCGTCCTCTCACCCCCCACAACGCTGTCTCCCCCCCCCCCCCCACTGCGTCCTCTCACCCCCCACAACGCTGTCTCCCCCCCCCCCCCCACCGCGTCCTCTCACCCCCCACAACGCTGTCTCCCCCCCCCCCCCCCACCGCCCCCCCCCACCGCGTCCTCTCCTCACCCCACCCCACCCCTGTCTCTCCCCCCCACCGCGTCCTCTCCTCACCCCCCCCCACCCCTGTCTCTCCCCCCCCCCCCACCGCGTCCTCTTCTCCCCCACCCCCCACCCCACCCCTGTCTCCCCCCCCCCCCCCCCCCACCGCGTCCTCTTCTGGCAGCAGATGATAGTATATTATCCCCCCCAGTTTCCCACAATGCTTTGTGTCACTCCCGTTTAGCATTCACTATCCGCACTAGCATACTAAGCTAATAAGGCTAGCTTCCCCTGTTCATTAGTGAGACGTAGCACCGCGTGTTCAGTGATGGAGGTTAGATGTCCCAATGTCTTTAGATGAATTCCCTTCGTCAGATTATTCAACATTTTAAATAGATTTGTAGATCAGTTGATATTGCTGATAAAACACCAGCCAGTGGGTCTAGGATACGGTCATACGAGTCCATCCTCACGGTCAGTGTTCCCTTATTGACTCGTGGTGCAGAAGAGGAGGTGAGGGTCCTCCCGGTGGGACGGGGGAACACCGTTCAGCCCGACCGCGTGGGCCATGTGCTCCTCCAGGTGATCCAGCCTGCATCGGTTATCTGGAGGATAGGCTTGAACAACTCCCCACCACCACCACCCACCACCACCACCACCACCACCACCATCACCACCACCACCACCACCACCACCCCTTATCATCACCACCACCACCACCCCTTATCACCACCCCTTATCACCACCACCACCACCACCACCACCACCACCCCCTTATCACCTCCACCACCACCACCACCACCACCACCTTCACCACCACCACCACCACCACCACCACCACCACCACCACCACCACCACCACCACCACCACCACCATCACCACCACCACCACCACCACCACCCCTTATCATCACCACCACCACCACCACCACCCCTTATCATCACCACCACCACCACCACCACCCCTTATCACCACCCCTTATCACCACCACCACCACCACCACCACCACCCCCTTACCACCACCATCACCACCACCACCATCACCACCACCACCACCACCACCCCTTATCACCACCACCACCACCACCCCTTATCACCACCACCACCACCACCACCACCCCTTATCATCACCACCACCACCACCACCACCCCGTTATCACCACCCCTTATCACCACCACGACCACCCCGTTATCACCACCACCACCACCACCACCACCACCACCACCACCACCACCACCACCACCATCACCACCACCACCACCCCGTTATCACCACCACCACCACCCCGTTATCACCACCACCACCACCCCGTTATCACCACCACCACCACCACCACCACCACCACCACCACCACCACCACCACCACCACCACCACCCCTTATCATCACCACCACCATCACCACCACCACCACCACCACCACCACCACCATCACCACCACCACCACCACCACCACCACCCCTTATCACCACCACCACCACCACCATCACCACCACCACCACCATCACCACCACCACCACCACCACCACCACCACCACCACCTCCACCACCACCACCTCCACCACCACCTCCACCACCACCACCCCTTATCACCACCACCACCACCACCTTAAAATGACACCAGTTATGATTAGTTTAAGGGTCAGGCTCTATTAGGGTCATGTTTAAGGGGTTGGGTTTGGTGCTAGGGTTTTAATGTCAGTTTTATCATTTAAGGATAGTGTTTCTTCTGAATGTAAGACTTTAGCGTTAGGATTGTGGGTCTAGGGTTTGGTTTTAGGGTGACGATGGCCTATTTGTAGGAGGTTTGAGGGTTTTGCTTCTTGGTCGAGGCTTCGCTCTATAGAGTCAGCTGCAAGGCGAACCTAGGAAAGAAAATCAACGAACGAATTGGTCCATTTTTCAAAGATTAAATATTAATTGAGAAAGCAATGTATGATGTTTCTATTGTAGTGGGTAATTAAACGAGAATTCACTGAGTGTAAATCCGGACCCCTAAGTGAGGACCACTAAACAAGATTAAAATGGACCCATAATCAATAATATCCTCATAGTACCGGTGATATCCTGGGCTCACCGGGGACACTGATTGATTGTTCCTTTCACACCATCGCAGACCTACAGTCATCATTGTGGAGGGGAATCCTATGTAAACGAAGATATTTTTTATATTTTCTAATTTGAGGACGATACCACCCCCCCCCGTGGTAGTAAAAAATCTATTTGATAGGATGGATATACGATGAGAGACCCGCAGTGAATCCAACCCGGTCCACGTGACATCGGGTAGGTGCAGGACAGCGGTAGGCCTACCGTAAAACTTCAATAGCCCGGGCTTTTATTTATTTCAATCACTGATCTTTCAAACAAAACTCTTGCTCAGCTAGATGAAGATGGGAAATACAATAACATTTATTATTTAAACCAGTATGAATACGTAGGCCTATACACATTACCAGGCTATCGAATAACACACACACACACACACACACACACACACACACACACACACACACACACACACACACACACACACACACACACACACACACACACACACACACAGAGAGTAGGGAGAATTCCCGGTGGGCCGTTAACGTTTCGGGGCTGTCGGGCTGATTACTGCGGGATAAAAATATTGCGTTTATAAAAGTTCCTTGCGGCGCCGTCCGGCAGCCTGAGCTGTGCGCCCGCAACCTCTCACTCACTCAACAGACGCACCACTCACAAACTGTCAACGTCGCAACCAAGTCGAATTTGTCTAGAGGGGAGTAACTGGGCGGCCCCTCCCGAAGTGGTACAGCCCAGGTGGGCCTTGAACTGCGATTGGTCAGAAAGACGTTGCATCTAATCACAACATTGAACTCTCGTGCACGCTCAAACAGAGTGACGCACTGTTGT